>NW_024609580.1:55000-231660 GCF_018296145.1 Oncorhynchus tshawytscha
TTACTCTGTTCTGTCAACTACATCAAGACTTAGACACCAGTAAAGAGTGTGACAGGGGAGAGAGGAGGGGGGGAACAGAGAGGAGGAGGGAACAGAGAGGGAGGGGGACAGAGAGGAGGAGGGAACAGAGAGGAGGAGGGAACAGAGAGGGAGGGGGAACAGAGAGGAGGAGGGAACAGAGAGGGATGGAGGAACAGAGAGGATGGGGGAACAGAGAGGAGGAGGGAACAGAGAGGAGGAGGGAACAGAGAGGGATGGGGGGACAGAGAGGAGGAGGGAACAGAGAGGAGGGGGGGAACAGAGAGGGATGGAGGAACAGAGAGGAGGGGGGGGACAGAGAGGGAGGGGGACAGAGAGGGGGGGGAACAGAGAGGGATGGAGGAACAGAGAGGAGGAGGGAACAGAGAGGAGGAGGGAACAGAGAGGAGGAGGGGAACAGAGAGGGATGGAGGAACAGAGAGGAGGGGGACAGAGAGGGGGGGGACAGAGAGGGGGAACAGAGAGGGATGGAGGAACAGAGAGGAGGGAACAGAGAGGGATGGAGGAACAGAGAGGAGGGGGGGACAGAGAGGGAGGGGGGGACAGAGAGGAGGGAACAGAGAGGGATGGAGGAACAGAGAGGAGGGGGACAGAGAGGAGGGAACAGAGAGGGATGGAGGAACAGAGAGGATGGGGGGACAGAGAGGGAGGGGGACAGAGAGGAGGGAACAGAGAGGGATGGAGGAACAGAGAGGAGGGGGACAGAGAGGGAGGGGGGGGACAGAGAGGAGGGAACAGAGAGGGATGGAGGAACAGAGAGGGGGGGACAGAGAGGGAGGGGGACAGAGAGGAGGGAACAGAGAGGGATGGAGGAACAGAGAGGAGGGAACAGAGAGGGATGGAGGAACAGAGAGGAGGGGGACAGAGAGGGAGGGGGACAGAGAGGAGGGAACAGAGAGGGATGGAGGAACAGAGAGGAGGGAACAGAGGAGGGGGGGACAGAGAGGAGGGGGAACAGAGAGGGATGGAGGAACAGAGAGGAGGGAACAGAGAGGAGGGGACAGAGAGGGAGGAGGGAACAGAGAGGGATGGAGGAACAGAGAGGAGGGAACAGAGAGGAGGGGGGACAGAGAGGGATGGAGGAACAGAGAGGAGGAACAGAGAGGAGGAGGGGGAACAGAGAGGGATAGAGGAACAGAGAGGAGGGGGACAGAGGAGGGGGAACAGAGAGGGATGGAGGAACAGAGAGGAGGAACAGAGAGGGAGGGATGAACAGAGAGGGATGGAGGAACAGAGAGGAGGGAACAGAGAGGGATAGAGGAACAGAGAGGAGGGGGACAGAGAGGAGGGGGGAACAGAGAGGGATGGAGGAACAGAGAGGAGGAAACAGAGAGGGAGGGATGAACAGAGAGGGATGGAGGAACAGAGAGGAGGGAACAGAGAGGGAGGGATGAACAGAGAGGAGGGGGACAGAGAGGAGGGAACAGAGAGGGAGGGATGAACAGAGGAGGGGGACAGAGAGGAGGAGGGAACAGAGAGGCAGGGAGGAACAGAGGAGGGGGACAGAGAGGAGGAGGGAACAGAGAGGCAGGGAGGAACAGAGAGGAGGAGGGGACAGAGAGGAGGAGGGAACAGAGAGGAGGAGGGAACAGAGAGGCAACAAGTCCCTGGCTGCCCTCATAATCATCACTGGACTAACAGCAGCAGACGTAAGGACTGGGCAGGGCAGTTTGTCAGTTTATCCACCTCACCAGGTTCCACCATGTCTTCCTCACCAGGTTCCACCATGTCTTCCTCACCAGGTTCCACCATGTCTTCCTCACCAGGTTCCACCATGTCTTCCTCACCAGGTTCCACCATGTCTTCCTCACCAGGTTCCACCATGTCTTCCTCACCAGGTTCCACCATGTCTTCCTCACCAGGTTGCACCATGTCTTCCTCACCAGGTTCCACCATGTCTTCCTCACCAGGTTCCGCCATGTCTTCCTCACCAGGTTCCGCCATGTCTTCCTCACCAGGTTCCGCCATGTCTTCCTCACCAGGTTCCGCCATGTCTTCCTCACCAGGTTCCGCCATGTCTTCCTCACCAGGTTCCGCCATGTCTTCCTCACCAGGTTCCGCCATGTCTTCCTCACCAGGTTCCGCCATGTCTTCCTCACCAGGTTCCGCCATGTCTTCCTCACCAGGTTCCGCCATGTCTTCCTCACCAGGTTCCGCCATGTCTTCCTCACCAGGTTCCGCCATGTCTTCCTCAATAGGTTCCGCCATGTCTTCCTCACCAGGTTCCGCCATGTCTTCCTCACCAGGTTCCGCCATGTCTTCCTCACCAGGTTCCACCATGTCTTCCTCACCAGGTTCCACCATGTCTTCCTCACCAGGTTCCACCATGTCTTCCTCACCAGGTTCCGCCATGTCTTCCTCACCAGGTTCCGCCATGTCTTCCTCACCAGGTTCCGCCATGTCTTCCTCAATAGGTTCCGCCATGTCTTCCTCACCAGGTTCCGCCATGTCTTCCTCACCAGGTTCCGCCATGTCTTCCTCACCAGGTTCCGCCATGTCTTCCTCACCAGGTTCCACCATGTCTTCCTCACCAGGTTCCACCATGTCTTCCTCACCAGGTTCCACCATGTCTTCCTCACCAGGTTCCACCATGTCTTCCTCACCAGGTTCCACCATGTCTTCCTCACCAGGTTCCACCATGTCTTCCTCACCAGGTTCCACCATGTCTTCCTCACCAGGTTCCACCATGTCTTCCTCACCAGGTTCCACCATGTCTTCCTCACCAGGTTCCACCATGTCTTCCTCACCAGGTTCCACCATGTCTTCCTCATCAAGTTCCACCATGTCTTCCTCACCAGGTTCCACCATGTCTTCCTCACCAGGTTCCACCATGTCTTCCTCACCAGGTTCCACCATGTCTTCCTCACTAGGTTCCACCATGTCTTCCTCAATAGGTCCCACCATGTCTTCCTCACCAGGTTCCACCATGTCTTCCTCAATAGGTCCCACCATGTCTTCCTCACCAGGTTCCACCATGTCTTCCTCAATAGGTCCCACCATGTCTTCCTCACCAGGTTCCACCATGTCTTCCTCACCAGGTTCCACCATGTCTTCCTCACCAGGTTTCACCATGTCTTCCTCACCAGGTTCCACCATGTCTTCATCACTAGGTTCCACCATGTCTTCCTCACTAGGTTCCACCATGTCTTCCTCACTAGGTTCCACCATGTCTTCCTCACTAGGTTCCACCATGTCTTCCTCAATAGGTCCCGCCATATCAGGCGCATGTGAAAAGTCTTCTGATCAGCTTCTACCCCCAAGCCATAAGACTGCTGAACAGTTCATCAAATGGCTATCTGGACTATTTGCATTGACCCCCTTAATTTATTCATATTTCTTTGCACAGGCTGGATGTAAACTCACTGGACGCTAACCACACACCGAAACATACTACACTGACACTCCAACACACACACACACACACACACACACCTGCATATTGACGCCACACACATACATTCACATTTCTCACATACGCTGCTGCTACTCTCTGTTTATTATCTATGCATAGTCACTTTACCCCTACCTACATATTACCTCAATTACCTGGACTAACCTGTACCCCTGCACCTTGACTCAGTACCGGTACCGCCTGTAAATAGCCTTGTTATTGTCATTTCATTGTATTTGCTTTGAAGATGTTAAGAGCTGCTTGTAAACATTACTGTGTGTGTGTGTTAGCGGTGTGTGTGTGTGTTAGCGGTGTGTGTGTGTGAGTTAGCGGTGTGTGTGTGTGAGTTAGCGGTGTGTGTGTGTGAGTTAGCGGTGTGTGTGTGTGAGTTAGCGGTGTGTGTGTGTGAGTTAGCGGTGTGTGTGTGTGAGTTAGCGGTGTGTGTGTGTGAGTGTGAGTTAGCGGTGTGTGTGTGTGTGTGAGTTAGCGGTGTGTGTGTGTGAGTTAGCGGTGTGTGTGTGTGAGTTAGCGGTGTGTGTGTGTGTGAGTTAGCGGTGTGTGTGTTAGCGGTGCGCGGGTCAACTGTTTGTTCACCCGCACCCGCCTGCAATTGCTAATAAACATCCTCAACCGCCCGACTACATGTGAAAGTCTGAGGCCAGCACCCACAAACATAGAACATGTGGCTACAGTCCAATACATTTTGAAAAGGGGGCAGGACTGTTTTTTTGCATAATTTAGATATTATGTTTCTGCTTATAATTTTCTACATTTTGTCTATAATTAGATATATGTAGCTTCTCTCTTGCCATTATATGTTGCCCTAGAAGACTAAATAAACACCTGCTCAACAGAATCATGTAATAGATAGAATGAACGAATGCTTCAATCTAGATGATGTCGGTAAAGTTGTCTCTGTCATCTTCATTCGCGGAGCAAAGACATTTAGTGACTGGGGAGAAAATGCAAGATACCACCAGTTTGACGGTTGTCAGGAAACAGAAAGCTGTGAAAACGACCCAATGAGTTTCTGATCAGATACAGTTCTGATTGGATGCATATTTTATGTGGCCGAAATACTATCAAATGTTATGATGCTGATAAAGACAGCACCTCTACAGACGGTATATAACTGCACATTCACATTCTCTCCAGAGGCTGAAAGACAGAAATCCTATTTCTCCACTCCTGTTCCCAAGTCCAAATTGTGCCTACATTTGGTGTATTATTTTACTGCAAGAAATGCTTCATTCTGCAGGAGTTCATAATAAGGCCATTTGAGAGGATATACACCCACAGTCAGCGTCCAGATTTCACTTTCCAGTTAACCCATCTCAACAGTAGGCTACAGTTCTCTTGACATGTCACAGGCCTATTTGAAGTCTGTCTTGTGACTATCGAATTTGTATAGTGCCTCAGAATTATCACACATAACAACAATATTTAATGACCCGAAACCCGTTTGCCCCGTGGATATATCATCGGGGCCATCAGGTTATGAGTCAACCCACATATCACTAGTGTGTGTGTCTCTGTCTCTGTGTGTGTGTGTGTGTGTGTGTGTGTGTGTGCGCGTGCTACACAGATATGGAGGTCAACAAGGTGTTTTTGACCTGTTTCCCCCCAACACCTACACACTCTATTGACGTCATAATGAGTGGCGCCAACCCCCACACAATCAAGTGACATAATAGTTTTGCTTGATGCCAACACAGTAAGGTGATACAACTGAATGAGCACCACACAAACACAGTCCTAATGATGTCACACACCTGTTCTCAACCACCGGCACCACAGACGCATGAGAAGAGTAGTCTTTGTAGTGGTTTGGCTGTGTGAGTGTGTGTGTGTAGGTCTGGCTGAGGCTGCTCTGTGTGATGCTGTGAGAAAGTGACACCTGACACTTTATCACAGGTGCTGGTGACAATACAAGACTAAGCCCCGCCTCTTCTGGAGAAGGTGAGAGAGGGGGGTGTGTTTGTGTGACTGGGTAAGTGTTAAGGTGATAGCTGCTGACTAAGCTGTGTGGAGAGGTAAGGGATACATCCTCATGACCACATGGTTCCATTTTCATTTCCTTCGCCATTTCACAGGCAAGTTAAAAGCCAGTCATTCATCCAATGGTAAGGTCTGATTGGCAAGTGTGTGAATATATTTTTTTATTGTTTATTTCACTTTGGTTAATTATCTATTCCACTTGCTTTAAAAAAAAAAAGTTAAGAACAAATTTGCCACCCTATGGGATTCCCAATCACTGCTGGATGTGATACAGCCTGGAATTGAACCAGGGACTGTAGTGATGCCTCTTGCACTGAAATGCAGTGCCACAGACTGTTGTGCCACTCGGGAGCCCCCATTTGCATTGGCAAATCTAAACATATGATTCCCATGCCATTAAAGCCCTTATATTGAAATTGAATATAAATTGAGAGAGAGAGAGGCAAGCAAAAGACGAAACTCTTTCATTTGATAATGACACAATCTCGTCTCCTCTATCGAGGGGGAGGGGGTGTTCTGTTTCTTAGATTATGTCTCGGGAAGCTGTCAGCTGCTGTTAGGCCCTGGAGTGAGTCTCTTTACATCAGTCTATATATATACACACACACCTGAAGGAATAGTCTTGGCTGGGTTAGACAGAGCATTCTACTGTAATATCTAGACCCCTGTCAGTGTGTGCGTGCATATGTGTGTGTCTCTTTCTCTCTCTTTGTGTGCGTGTGTGAGTGCGTGTGTTTGTGTGGAGAGCAGCCTTCAGATATACCCACTCCCCCTGTTAATTAAGCAATAAGGCCAGAGTAAGTGTGGTATATGGCCAATATACCATGGCTAAGGGATGTTCTTACGCGCAACACAATGGGTTATATAACTGTTACACTCCCTCTGCAACTCCAGTCATTGTCCTCAGTAGGATTCTATCAGTCGTTTAAAAAATATGTTTTAGAAAGCAGGACACGACTCACATGACTGTATAGGTAAGCATGCTATGCTTATGGATGAAAATGAGAAAATGTTCTCCTTCCTGTTTTGAGTTTTATATCCACCCCTATTTACATACAGTATGTACATAATATTACAACCATATGCCTGTCTCTCTCTCTCTCTCTCTCTCTCTCTCTCTTTCTCCCCAGTTTCACCTTCTTTTTATACGTTATCAAGTCAACCATACACTGTACAGGGTAAATCATTGTTTGGATTCATGTGTATACATTGTGCATAAGGGGGTTGCATTCCTGGTGCTACAGTCAGTACAGCTATAAATCACACAGTCAGTACAGCTACAGTCACACAGTCAGTACAGCTATAGTCACACAGTCAGTACAGCTACAGTCACACAGTCAGTACAGATACAGTCACACAGTCAGTACAGATACAGTCACACAGTCAGTACAGATACAGTCACACAGTCAGTACAGATACAGTCACACAGTCAGTACAGATACAGTCACACAGTCAGTACAGATATAATCACAGTCAGTACAGATATAGTCACAGTCAGTACAGCTACAGTCACAGTCAGTACAGCTACAGTCACACAGTCAGTACAGCTACAGCCAAACAGTCAGTACAGCTACAGTCACAGTCAGTACAGCTACAGTCAGTACAGCTACAGTCACACAGTCAGTACAGCTACAGTCAGTACCGCTACAGTCAGTACCGCTACAGTCAGTACCACTACAGTCAGTACCACTACAGTCACTCAGTCAGTACAGCTACAGTCAGTACAGCTACAGTCAGTACAGCTATAGTCACACAGTCAGTACAGCTATAGTCACACAGTCAGTACAGCTATAGTCACACAGTCAGTACAGATACAGTCACACAGTCAGTACAGCTACAGTCACACAGTCAGTACAGCTACAGTCAGTACAGCCAGTACAGCTACAGTCACAGTCAGTACAGCTACAGTCACACAGTCAGTACAGCTACAGTCACACAGTCAGTACAGCTACAGTCACACAGTCAGTACAGCTACAGTCACACAGTCAGTACAGCTACAGTCACACAGTCAGTACAGATACAGTCACACAGTCAGTACAGCTATAATCACAGTCAGTACAGATATAGTCACACAGTCAGTACAGATATAGTCACACAGTCAGTACAGCTACAGTCACACAATCAGTACAGCTATAGTCACACAGTCAGTACAGATACAGTCACACAGTCAGTACAGCTTTAGTCACAGTCAGTACAGCTATAATCACACAGTCAGTACAGCTACAGTCACACAGTCAGTACAGATAGTCACACAGTCAGTACAGCTATAGTCACACAGTCAGTACAGCTATAGTCACACAGTCAGTACAGCTATAGTCACACAGTCAGTACAGCTATAGTCACACAGTCAGTACAGCTATAGTCACACAGTCAGTACAGCTATAGTCACACAGTCAGTACAGCTACAGTCAGTACAGCTGTAGTCACACAGTCAGTACAGCTATAGTCACACAGTCAGTACAGCTATAGTCACACAGTCAGTACAGATACAGTCACACAGTCAGTACAGATACAGTCACACAGTCAGTACAGCTACAGTCACACAGTCAGTACAGCTACAGTCACAGTCAGTACAGCTACAGTCAGTACAGCCAGTACAGCTACAGTCACACAGTCAGTACAGCTACAGTCACACAGTCAGTACAGATACAGTCACACAGTCAGTACAGATACAGTCACACAGTCAGTACAGATACAGTCACAGTCAGTACAGCTATAATCACAGTCAGTACAGATATAGTCACACAGTTAGTACAGATAGTCACACAGTCCAGCTACAGTCACACAATCAGTACAGCTAGAGTCACACAGTCAGTACAGATACAGTCACACAGTCAGTACAGCTTTAGTCACACAGTCAGTACAGCTATAATCACACAGTCAGTACAGCTATAGTCACAGTCAGTACAGATACAGTCACACAGTCAGTACAGATACAGTCACACAGTCAGTACAGCTATAGTCACACAGTCAGTACAGCTATAGTCACACAGTCAGTACAGATATAGTCACACAGTCAGTACAGCTTTAGTCACAGTCAGTACAGCTATAATCACACAGTCAGTACAGCTATAGTCACAGTCAGTACAGATACAGTCACACAGTCAGTACAGATATAGTCACACAGTCAGTACAGCTATAGTCACACAGTCAGTACAGCTATAGTCACACAGTCAGTACAGATAGTCACACAGTCAGTACAGCTTTAGTCACACAGTCAGTACAGCTTTAGTCACACAGTCAGTACAGCTTTAGTCACACAGTCAGTACAGCTATAATCACACAGTCAGTACAGCTATAGTCACACAGTCAGTACAGATACAGTCACACAGTCAGTACAGATACAGTCACACAGTCAGTACAGCTATAGTCACACAGTCAGTACAGATACAGTCACACAGTCAGTACAGCTATAGTCACACAGTCATTACAGCTACAGTCAGTACAGCTACAGTCAGTACAGCTACAGTCACACAGTCAGTACAGCTACAGTCAGTACAGCTATAGTCATACAGTCAGTACAGATATAGTCACACAGATATAGTCACAGTCAGTACAGCTATAGTCACACAGTCAGTACAGATACAGTCACACAGTCAGTACAGCTTTAGTCACACAGTCAGTACAGCTATAATCACAGTCAGTACAGCCATAGTCACACAGTCAGTACAGATACAGTCACACAGTCAGTACAGATACAGTCACACAGTCAGTACAGCTACAGTCAGTACAGCTACAGTCAGTACAGCTACAGTCACACAGTCAGTACAGCTATAGTCACACAGTGAGTACAGCTACAGTCAGTACAGCTATAGTCACACAGTCAGTACAGCTACAGTCACACAGTCAGTGCAGCTACAGTCACTCAGTCAGTGCAGCTACAGTCACTCAGTCAGTGCAGCTACAGTCACTCAGTCAGTGCAGCTACAGTCAGTACAGCTACAGTCACAGTCAGTACAGCTACAGTCAGTACCGCTACAGTCAGTACCGCTACAGTCACTCAGTCAGTACAGCTACAGTCAGTACAGCTATAGTCACACAGTCAGTACAGCTATAGTCACACAGTCAGTACAGCTATAGTCACACAGTCAGTACAGATACAGTCACACAGTCAGTACAGCTATAGTCACACAGTCAGTACAGCTACAGTCACACAGTCAGTACAGCTACAGTCACACAGTCAGTACAGCTAGTCACACAGTCAGTACAGCTACAGTCACACAGCCAGTACAGCTATAGTCACACAGTCAGTACAGCTACAGTCATACAGTCAGTACAGCTACAGTCACACAGTCAGTACAGCTACAGTCACACAGTCAGTACAGCTACAGTCACACAGTCAGTACAGCTACAGTCACACAGTCAGTACAGATACAGTCACACAGTCAGTACAGCTATAATCACAGTCAGTATAGATATAGTCACACAGTCAGTACAGCTACAGTCACAGTCAGTACAGCTACAGTCACAGTCAGTACAGCTACAGTCACACAGTCAGTACAACTACAGCCAAACAGTCAGTACAGCTACAGTCACAGTCAGTACAGCTACAGTCAGTACAGCTACAGTCACACAGTCAGTACAGCTACAGTCAGTACCGCTACAGTCAGTACAGCTACAGTCAGTACAGCTACAGTCAGTACAGCTACAGTCAGTACAGCTACAGTCAGTACAGCTATAGTCACAGTCAGTACAGCTACAGTCACACAGTCAGTACAGCTACAGTCAGTCAGTACAGATACAGTCACACAGTCAGTACAGATACAGTCAGTACAGCTACAGTCACACAGTCAGTACAGCTACAGTCACACAGTCAGTACAGCTACAGTCACACAGTCAGTACAGCTACAGTCACACAGTCAGTACAGCTACAGTCACACAGTCAGTACAGCTACAGTCACACAGTCAGTACAGCTACAGTCACACAGTCAGTACAGCTATAATCACAGTCAGTACAGATATAGTCACACAGTCAGTACAGCTACAGTCACACAATCAGTACAGCTATAGTCACACAGTCAGTACAGATAGTCACAGTCTGTACAGCTACAGTCACACAATCAGTACAGCTATAGTCACACAATCAGTACAGCTATAGTCACACAGTCAGTACAGATACAGTCACACAGTCAGTACAGATACAGTCACACAGTCAGTACAGCTATAATCACACAGTCAGTACAGCTATAGTCACACAGTCAGTACAGATACAGTCACACAGTCAGTACAGATACAGTCACACAGTCAGTACAGCTACAGTCACTCAGTCAGTGCAGCTACGATACAGTCACTCAGTCAGTACAGCTATAATCACACAGTCAGTACAGCTATAGTCACAGTCAGTACAGATACAGTCACACAGTCAGTACAGATATAGTCACACAGTCAGTACAGCTATAGTCACACAGTCAGTACAGATAGTCACACAGTCAGTACAGCTTTAGTCACACAGTCAGTACAGCTTTAGTCACACAGTCAGTACAGCTTTAGTCACACAGTCAGTACAGCTATAATCACACAGTCAGTACAGCTATAATCACACAGTCAGTACAGCTATAGTCACACAGTCAGTACAGATAGTCACACAGTCAGTACAGATACAGTCACACAGTCAGTACAGCTATAGTCACACAGTCAGTACAGATACAGTCACACAGTCAGTACAGCTATAGTCACACAGTCATTACAGCTACAGTCAGTACAGCTACAGTCAGTACAGCTACAGTCACACAGTCAGTACAGCTACAGTCAGTACAGCTATAGTCATACAGTCAGTACAGATATAGTCACACAGATATAGTCACAGTCAGTACAGCTATAGTCACACAGTCAGTACAGATACAGTCACACAGTCAGTACAGCTTTAGTCACACAGTCAGTACAGCTATAATCACAGTCAGTACAGCCATAGTCACACAGTCAGTACAGATACAGTCACACAGTCAGTACAGATACAGTCACACAGTCAGTACAGCTATAGTCACACAGTCAGTACAGCTACAGTCAGTACAGCTACAGTCAGTACAGCTACAGTCACACAGTCAGTACAGCTATAGTCACACAGTGACTACAGCTACAGTCAGTACAGCTATAGTCACACAGTCAGTACAGCTACAGTCACACAGTCAGTGCAGCTACAGTCACTCAGTCAGTGCAGCTACAGTCACTCAGTCAGTGCAGCTACAGTCAGTACAGCTACAGTCACAGTCAGTACAGCTACAGTCAGTACCGCTACAGTCAGTACCGCTACAGTCACTCAGTCAGTACAGCTACAGTCAGTACAGCTATAGTCACACAGTCAGTACAGCTATAGTCACACAGTCAGTACAGCTATAGTCACACAGTCAGTACAGATACAGTCACACAGTCAGTACAGCTATAGTCATACAGTCAGTACAGCTACAGTCACACAGTCAGTACAGCTACAGTCACACAGTCAGTACAGCTAGTCACACAGTCAGTACAGCTAGTCACACAGTCAGTACAGCTACAGTCACACAGCCAGTACAGCTATAGTCACACAGTCAGTACAGCTACAGTCATACAGTCAGTACAGCTACAGTCACACAGTCAGTACAGCTACAGTCACACAGTCAGTACAGCTACAGTCACACAGTCAGTACAGCTACAGTCACACAGTCAGTACAGATACAGTCACACAGTCAGTACAGCTATAATCACAGTCAGTACAGATATAGTCACACAGTCAGTACAGCTACAGTCACAGTCAGTACAGCTACAGTCACACAGTCAGTACAGCTACAGTCACACAGTCAGTACAACTACAGCCAAACAGTCAGTACAGCTACAGTCAGTCAGTACAGCTACAGTCAGTACAGCTACAGTCACACAGTCAGTACAGCTACAGTCAGTACCGCTACAGTCACTCAGTCAGTACAGCTACAGTCAGTACAGCTACAGTCAGTACAGCTACAGTCAGTACAGCTACAGTCAGTACAGCTACAGTCAGTACAGCTACAGTCAGTACAGCTATAGTCACAGTCAGTACAGCTACAGTCACACAGTCAGTACAGCTACAGTCAGTCAGTACAGATACAGTCACACAGTCAGTACAGCTACAGTCAGTACAGCTACAGTCACACAGTCAGTACAGCTACAGTCACACAGTCAGTACAGCTACAGTCACACAGTCAGTACAGCTACAGTCACACAGTCAGTACAGCTACAGTCACACAGTCAGTACAGCTACAGTCACACAATCAGTACAGCTATAATCACAGTCAGTACAGATATAGTCACACAGTCAGTACAGCTACAGTCACACAATCAGTACAGCTATAGTCACACAGTCAGTACAGATACAGTCACACAGTCAGTACAGCTTTAATCACAGAGTCAGTACAGATACAGTCACACAGTCAGTACAGCTATAGTCACACAGTCAGTACAGCTAAAGTCAATACAGCTACAGTCACACAGTCAGTACAGCTATAGTCACACAGTCAGTACAGCTATAGTCACACAGTCAGTACAGATATAGTCACACAGTCAGTACAGATAGTCACAGTCAGTACAGCTACAGTCACACAATCAGTACAGCTATAGTCACACAATCAGTACAGCTATAGTCACACAGTCAGTACAGATACAGTCACACAGTCAGTACAGATACAGTCACACAGTCAGTACAGCTATACTCACACAGTCAGTACAGCTATAGTCACACAGTCAGTACAGATACAGTCACACAGTCAGTACAGATACAGTCACACAGTCAGTACAGCTACAGTCACTCAGTCAGTGCAGCTACGATACAGTCACTCAGTCAGTGCAGCTACAGTCACACAATCAGTACAGATACAGTCACACAGTCAGTACAGCTTTAGTCACACAGTCAGTACAGCTTTAGTCACACAGTCAGTACAGCTATAATCACACAGTCAGTACAGCTATAGTCAGTCAGTACAGATACAGTCACACAGTCAGTACAGATACAGTCACACAGTCAGTACAGCTATAGTCAGTCAGAACAGCTACAGTCAGTACAGCTATAGTCACACAGTCAGTACAGCTACAGTCACACAGTCAGTGCAGCTACAGTCACTCAGTCAGTCAGTGCAGCTACAGTCACTCAGTCAGTGCAGCTACAGTCACTCAGTCAGTGCAGCTACAGTCACTCAGTCAGTCAGTGCAGCTACAGTCACTCAGTCAGTGCAGCACGATACAGTCACTCAGTCAGTGCAGCTACAGTCACACAGTCAGTGCAGCTACGATACAGTCACTCAGTCAGTGCAGCTACGATACAGTCACTCAGTCAGTGCAGCTACAGTCACTGTCAGTCAGTGCAGCTACAGTCACTCAGTCAGTGCAGCTAGATACAGTCACTCAGTCAGTGCAGCTACAGTCACACAGTCAGTGCAGCAGATACAGTCACTCAGTCAGTGCAGCTACAGTCACTCAGTCAGTCAGTGCAGCTACAGTCACTCAGTCAGTGCAGCTACAGTCAGTACCGCTACTGTCAGTACAGCTACAGTCACACAGTCAGTACAGCTATAGTCACACTGTCAGTACAGATATAGTCACACAGTCAGTACAGCTACAGTCACACAGTCAGTACAGCTACAGTCACACAATCAGTACAGCTACAGTCACACAATCAGTACAGCTATAGTCACACAGTCAGTACAGATACAGTCACACAGTCAGTACAGCTTTAGTCACAGTCAGTACAGCTATAATCACACAGTCAGTACAGCTATAGTCACACAGTCAGTACAGACACAGTCACACAGTCAGTACAGATACAGTCACACAGTCAGTACAGATACAGTCACACAGTCAGTACAGCTACAGTCAGTACAGCTACAGTCAGTACAGCTACAGTCACACAGTCAGTACAGCTATAGTCACACAGTCAGTACAGCTATAGTCACAGTCAGTACAGCTACAGTCAGTACAGCTATAGTCACACAGTCAGTACAGCTACAGTCACACAGTCAGTACAGCTACAGTCACTCAGTCAGTGCAGCTACGATCATTCACTCAGTCAGTGCAGCTACAGTCACTCACACAGTCAGTACAGCTACAGTCACTCAGTCAGTACAGCTACAGTCAGTACAGCTACAGTCAGTACAGCTACAGTCACACAGTCAGTACAGCTACAGTCAGTACAGCTACAGTCACTCAGTCAGTACAGCTACAGTCAGTACAGCTATAGTCACACAGTCAGTACAGCTATAGTCACACAGTCAGTACAGCTACAGTCACACAGTCAGTACAGCTACAGTCACACAGTCAGTACAGCTACAGTCACACAGTCAGTACAGCTACAGTCACACAGTCAGTACAGCTACAGTCACACAGTCAGTACAGCTACAGTCACACAGTCAGTACAGATATAGTCACACAGTCAGTACAGCTACAGTCACAGTCAGTACAGCTACAGTCACACAGTCAGTACAACTACAGCCAAACAGTCAGTACAGTTACAGTCACACAGTCAGTACAGCTACAGTCAGTACAGCTATAGTCACACAGTCAGTACAGCTACAGTCAGTACAGCTACAGTCACACAGTCAGTACAGCTATAGTCACACAGTCAGTACAGCTACAGTCACACAATCAGTACAGCTATAGTCACACGGTCAGTACAGATACAGTCACACAGTCAATACAGCTTTAGTCACACAGTCAGTACAGCTATAATCACACAGTCAGTACAGCTATAGTCACAGTCAGTACAGATACAGTCACACAGTCAGTACAGCTACAGTCACACAGTCAGTACAGCTACAGTCACACAGTCAGTACAGCTACAGTCACACAGTCAGTACAGCTACAGTCACTCAGTCAGTGCAGCTACGATACAGTCACTCAGTCAGTGCAGCTACGATACAGTCACTCAGTCAGTGCAGCTACAGTCACACAGTCAGTACAGCTACAGTCACAGTCAGTACAGTTACAGTCACACAGTCAGTACAGCTACAGTCACAGTCAGTACAGCTACAGTCAGTACAGCTACAGTCACACAGTCAGTACAGCTACAGTCACAGTCAGTACAGTTACAGTCACACAGTCAGTACAGCTATAGTCACAGTCAGTACAGCTATAGTCACACAGTCAGTACAGCTATAGTCACACAGTCAGTACAGATACAGTCGCACAGTCAGTACAGCTATAGTCACACAGTCAGTACAGCTACAGTCACACAGTCAGTACAGCTACAGTCACACAGTCAGTACAGCTACAGTCACACAGTCAGTACAGCTACAGTCACACAGTCAGTACAGCTACAGTCACACAGTCAGTACAGCTACAGTCACACAGTCAGTACAGCTACAGTCAGTACAGCTACAGTCACAGTCAGTACAGCTATAGTCACACAGTCAGTACAGCTAGTCAGTACAGCTACAGTCACACAGTCAGTACAGCTACAGTCACACAGTCAGTACAGCTACAGTCACACAGTCAGTACAGCTACAGTCACACAGTCAGTACAGCTACAGTCACACAGTCAGTACAGCTACAGTCACACAGTCAGTACAGCTACAGTCACACAGTCAGTACAGCTACAGTCACACAGTCAGTACAGATACAGTCACACAGTCAGTACAGATACAGTCACACAGTCAGTACAGATATAGTCACACAGTCAGTACAGCTACAGTCACAGTCAGTACAGCTACAGTCACACAGTCAGTACAGCTACAGTCACACAGTCAGTACAGCTACAGTCACACAGTCAGTACAGCTACAGTCAGTACAGCTACAGTCAGTACAGCTACAGTCATACAGTCAGTACAGCTACAGTCAGTACCGCTACAGTCACTCAGTCAGTACAGCTACAGTCAGTACAGCTACAGTCAGTACAGCTATAGTCACACAGTCAGTACAGCTATAGTCACACAGTCAGTACAGCTACAGTCACACAGTCAGTACAGATAGTCACACGTCAGTACAGATAGTCACACAGTCAGTACAGCTACAGTCACAGTCAGTACAGCTACAGTCACACAGTCAGTACAGCTACAGTCACACAGTCAGTACAGCTACAGTCACACAGTCAGTACAGCTACAGTCACACAGTCAGTACAGCTACAGTCACACAGTCAGTACAGCTACAGTCACACAGTCAGTACAGCTAGTCACACAGTCAGTACAGCTACAGTCACACAGTCAGTACAGCTACAGTCACACAGTCAGTACAGATACAGTCACACAGTCAGTACAGATACAGTCACACAGTCAGTACAGATACAGTCACACAGTCAGTACAGCTATAATCACAGTCAGTACAGATATAGTCACACAGTCGGTACAGATATAGTCACACAGTCAGTACAGATACAGTCACACAGTCAGTACAGATACAGTCACACAGTCAGTACAGATACAGTCACACAGTCAGTACAGATACAGTCACACAGTCAGTACAGCTATAGTCACACAGTCAGTACAGCTACAGTCAGTACAGCTACAGTCACACAGTCAGTACAGCTATAGTCACACAGTCAGTACAGCTAGTCACACAATCAGTACAGCTATAGTCACACGGTCAGTACAGATACAGTCACACAGTCAATACAGCTTTAGTCACACAGTCAGTACAGCTATAATCACACAGTCAGTACAGCTATAGTCACAGTCAGTACAGATACAGTCACACAGTCAGTACAGATACAGTCACACAGTCAGTACAGCTATAGTCACACAGTCAGTACAGTTACAGTCAGTACAGCTACAGTCACACAGTCGGTACAGCTATAGTCACACAGTCAGTACAGCTATAGTCACACAGTCAGTACAGCTACAGTCACAGCTATAGTCACAGTCAGTACAGCTACAGTCACACAGTCAGTACAGCTACAGTCAGTACAGCTACAGTCACTCAGTCAGTGCAGCTACGATACAGTCACTCAGTCAGTGCAGCTACGATACAGTCACAGTCAGTGCAGCTACAGTCACTCAGTCAGTGCAGCTACAGTCACTCAGTCAGTGCAGCTACAGTCACTCAGTCAGTGCAGCTACAGTCACTCAGTCAGTCAGTGCAGCTACAGTCACTCAGTCAGTCAGTGCAGCTACAGTCACTCAGTCAGTCAGTGCAGCTACAGTCACTCAGTCAGTCAGTGCAGCTACAGTCACTCAGTCAGTCAGTGCAGCTACAGTCACTCAGTCAGTGCAGCTCATACAGTCACTCAGTCAGTGCAGCTACGATACAGTCACTCAGTCAGTGCAGCTACAGTCACTCAGTCAGTCAGTGCAGCTACAGTCACACAGTCAGTGCAGCTACAGTCACTCAGTCAGTGCAGCTACAGTCACTCAGTCAGTGCAGCTACAGTCAGTCAGTACGGCTACGATACAGTCACTCAGTCAGTACGGCTACGATACAGTCACTCAGTCAGTACGGCTACGATACAGTCACTCAGTCAGTACAGCTACAGTCACACAGTCAGTACAGATACAGTCACACAGTCAGTACAGATACAGTCACACAGTCAGTACAGATACAGTCACACAGTCAGTACAGCTATAATCACAGTCAGTACAGATATAGTCACACAGTCAGTACAGATATAGTCACACAGTCAGTACAGCTACAGTCACACAATCAGTACAGCTATAGTCACACAATCAGTACAGATACAGTCACACAGTCAGTACAGATACAGTCACACAGTCAGTACAGATACAGTCACACAGTCAGTACAGATACAGTCACACAGTCAGTACAGATACAGTCACACAGTCAGTACAGCTATAGGCACAGTCAGTACAGATACAGTCACACAGTCAGTACAGATACAGTCACACAGTCAGTACAGCTATAGTCACACAGTCAGTACAGCTACAGTCAGTACAGTCAGTACAGCAGTCACACAGTCAGTACAGCTACAGTCACACAGTCAGTACAGCTACAGTCACACAGCTTTAGTCACACAGTCAGTACAGCTATAGTCACACAGTCAGTACAGATACAGTCACACAGTCAATACAGCTTTAGTCACACAGTCAGTACAGCTATAATCACACAGTCAGTACAGCTATAGTCACAGTCAGTACAGATACAGTCACACAGTCAGTACAGCTACAGTCACACAGTCGGTACATCTATAGTCACACAGTCAGTACAGCTATAGTCACACAGTCAGTACAGCTACAGTCAGTACAGCTATAGTCAGTCAGTACGGCTACGATACAGTCACTCAGTCAGTACGGCTACGATACAGTCACTCAGTCAGTACAGCTACAGTCACACAGTCAGTACAGATACAGTCACACAGTCAGTACAGATACAGTCACACAGTCAGTACAGATACAGTCACACAGTCAGTACAGCTATAATCACAGTCAGTACAGATATAGTCACACAGTCAGTACAGATATAGTCACACAGTCAGTACAGCTACAGTCACACAATCAGTACAGCTATAGTCACACAATCAGTACAGATACAGTCACAGTCAGTACAGATACAGTCACACAGTCAGTACAGATACAGTCACACAGTCAGTACAGATACAGTCACACAGTCAGTACAGCTATAGGCACAGTCAGTACAGATACAGTCACACAGTCAGTACAGATACAGTCACACAGTCAGTACAGCTATAGTCACACAGTCAGTACAGCTACAGTCAGTACAGCTACAGTCACACAGTCAGTACAGCTATAGTCACACAGTCAGTACAGCTACAGTCACACAATCAGTACAGCTATAGTCACACGGTCAGTACAGATACAGTCACACAGTCAATACAGCTTTAGTCACACAGTCAGTACAGCTATAATCACACAGTCAGTACAGCTATAGTCACAGTCAGTACAGATACAGTCACACAGTCAGTACAGATAGTCACACAGTCAGTACAGCTACAGTCAGTACAGCTATAGTCACAGTCAGTGCAGCTACGATACAGTCACTCAGTCAGTGCAGCTACGATACAGTCACTCAGTCAGTGCAGCTACAGTCACTCAGTCAGTGCAGCTACAGTCACTCAGTCAGTGCAGCTACAGTCACTCAGTCAGTCAGTGCAGCTACAGTCACTCAGTCAGTCAGTGCAGCTACAGTCACTCAGTCAGTCAGTACAGCTACAGTCAGTCAGTACAGCTACAGTCAGTACAGCTACAGTCACTCACTCAGTCAGTGCAACTACAGTCACTCAGTCAGTGCAGCTACGCTACAGTCACTCAGTCAGTGCAGCTACGATACAGTCACTCAGTCAGTGCAGCTACGATACAGTCACTCAGTCAGTGCAGCTACGATACAGTCACTCAGTCAGTGCAGCTACAGTCACACAGTCAGTACAGCTACGATACAGTCACTCAGTCAGTGCAGCTACGATACAGTCACTCAGTCAGTGCAGCTACGATACAGTCACTCAGTCAGTGCAGCTACAGTCACTCAGTCAGTCAGTGCAGCTACAGTCACTCAGTCAGTGCAGCTACAGTCACTCAGTCAGTGCAGCTACAGTCACTCAGTCAGTGCAGCTACAGTCACTCAGTCAGTGCAGCTACAGTCACTCAGTCAGTGCAGCTACAGTCACTCAGTCAGTGCAGCTACGATACAGTCACTCAGTCAGTGCAGCTACAGTCAGTCAGTACGGCTACGATACAGTCACTCAGTCAGTACGGCTACGATACAGTCACTCAGTCAGTACAGCTACAGTCACACAGTCAGTACAGATACAGTCACACAGTCAGTACAGATACAGTCACACAGTCAGTACAGATACAGTCACACAGTCAGTACAGATACAGTCACACAGTCAGTACAGATACAGTCACACAGTCAGTACAGCTATAGGCACAGTCAGTACAGATACAGTCACACAGTCAGTACAGCTATAGTCACACAGTCAGTACAGCTACAGTCAGTACAGCTACAGTCACACAGTCAGTACAGCTATAGTCACACAGTCAGTACAGCTACAGTCACACAATCAGTACAGCTATAGTCACACGGTCAGTACAGATACAGTCACACAGTCAATACAGCTTTAGTCACACAGTCAGTACAGCTATAATCACACAGTCAGTACAGCTATAGTCACAGTCAGTACAGATACAGTCACTCAGTCAGTGCAGCTACGATACAGTCACTCAGTCAGTGCAGCTACAGTCACTCAGTCAGTCAGTGCAGCTACAGTCACTCAGTCAGTCAGTGCAGCTACAGTCACTCAGTCAGTCAGTGCAGCTACAGTCACTCAGTCAGTCAGTGCAGCTACAGTCACTCAGTCAGTCAGTGCAGCTACAGTCACAGTCAGTCAGTGCAGCTACAGTCACTCAGTCAGTCAGTGCAGCTACAGTCACTCAGTCAGTCAGTGCAGCTACAGTCACTCAGTCAGTCAGTGCAGCTACGATACAGTCACTCAGTCAGTGCAGCTACGATACAGTCACTCAGTCAGTGCAGCTACAGTCACTCAGTCAGTGCAGCTACGATACAGTCACTCAGTCAGTGCAGCTACAGTCACTCAGTCAGTCAGTGCAGCTACAGTCACTCAGTCAGTCAGTGCAGCTACAGTCACTCAGTCAGTCAGTGCAGCTACAGTCACTCAGTCAGTCAGTGCAGCTACAGTCACTCAGTCAGTCAGTGCAGCTACAGTCACTCAGTCAGTCAGTGCAGCTACAGTCACTCAGTCAGTGCAGCTACGATACAGTCACTCAGTCAGTGCAGCTACAGTCACTCAGTCAGTGCAGCTACGATACAGTCACACAGTCAGTACAGATACAGTCACACAGTCAATACAGCTATAATCACAGTCAGTACAGATATAGTCACACAGTCGGTACAGATATAGTCACACAGTCAGTACAGATACAGTCACACAGTCAGTACAGATACAGTCACACAGTCAGTACAGCTATAGGCACAGTCAGTACAGATACAGTCACACAGTCAGTACAGATACAGTCACACAGTCAGTACAGCTATAGTCACACAGTCAGTACAGCTACAGTCAGTACAGCTACAGTCACACAGTCAGTACAGCTATAGTCACACAGTCAGTACAGCTAGTCACACAATCAGTACAGCTATAGTCACACGGTCAGTACAGATACAGTCACACAGTCAATACAGCTTTAGTCACACAGTCAGTACAGCTATAATCACACAGTCAGTACAGCTATAGTCACAGTCAGTACAGATACAGTCACACAGTCAGTACAGATACAGTCACACAGTCAGTACAGCTATAGTCACACAGTCAGTACAGTTACAGTCAGTACAGCTACAGTCACACAGTCGGTACAGCTATAGTCACACAGTCAGTACAGCTATAGTCACACAGTCAGTACAGCTACAGTCACACAGTCAGTACAGCTACAGTCAGTACAGCTACAGTCACTCAGTCAGTGCAGCTACGATACAGTCACTCAGTCAGTGCAGCTACAGTCACTCAGTCAGTGCAGCTACAGTCACTCAGTCAGTCAGTGCAGCTACAGTCACTCAGTCAGTCAGTGCAGCTACAGTCACTCAGTCAGTCAGTGCAGCTACAGTCACTCAGTCAGTCAGTGCAGCTACAGTCACTCAGTCAGTGCAGCTACGATACAGTCACTCAGTCAGTGCAGCTACGATACAGTCACTCAGTCAGTGCAGCTACAGTCACTCAGTCAGTCAGTGCAGCTACAGTCACTCAGTCAGTGCAGCTACAGTCACTCAGTCAGTGCAGCTACAGTCACTCAGTCAGTCAGCTACAGTCAGTCAGTACAGCTACGATACAGTCACTCAGTCAGTACAGCTACGATACAGTCACTCAGTCAGTACAGCGATACAGTCACTCAGTCAGTACAGCTACAGTCACACAGTCAGTACAGATACAGTCACACAGTCAGTACAGATACAGTCACACAGTCAGTACAGATACAGTCACACAGTCAGTACAGCTATAATCACAGTCAGTACAGATATAGTCACACAGTCAGTACAGATATAGTCACACAGTCAGTACAGCTACAGTCACACAATCAGTACAGCTATAGTCACACAATCAGTACAGATACAGTCACACAGTCAGTACAGATACAGTCACACAGTCAGTACAGATACAGTCACACAGTCAGTACAGATACAGTCACACAGTCAGTACAGATACAGTCACACAGTCAGTACAGCTATAGGCACAGTCAGTACAGATACAGTCACACAGTCAGTACAGATACAGTCACACAGTCAGTACAGCTATAGTCACACAGTCAGTACAGCTACAGTCAGTACAGCTACAGTCACACAGTCAGTACAGCTATAGTCACACAGTCAGTACAGCTACAGTCACACAATCAGTACAGCTATAGTCACACGGTCAGTACAGATACAGTCACACAGTCAATACAGCTTTAGTCACACAGTCAGTACAGCTATAATCACACAGTCAGTACAGCTATAGTCACAGTCAGTACAGATACAGTCACACAGTCAGTACAGATACAGTCACACAGTCAGTACAGCTATAGTCACACAGTCAGTACAGCTACAGTCAGTACAGCTACAGTCACACAGTCAGTACAGCTATAGTCACACAGTCAGTACAGCTACAGTCACACAATCAGTACAGCTATAGTCACACGGTCAGTACAGATACAGTCACACAGTCAATACAGCTTTAGTCACACAGTCAGTACAGCTATAATCACACAGTCAGTACAGCTATAGTCACAGTCAGTACAGATACAGTCACACAGTCAGTACAGATACAGTCACACAGTCAGTACAGCTATAGTCACACAGTCAGTACAGTTACAGTCAGTACAGCTACAGTCACACAGTCGGTACAGCTATAGTCACACAGTCAGTACAGCTATAGTCACACAGTCAGTACAGCTACAGTCAGTACAGCTATAGTCACAGTCAGTACAGCTACAGTCACACAGTCAGTACAGCTACAGTCAGTACAGCTATAGTCACAGTCAGTGCAGCTACGATACAGTCACTCAGTCAGTGCAGCTAAGATACAGTCACTCAGTCAGTGCAGCTACAGTCACTCAGTCAGTGCAGCTACAGTCACTCAGTCAGTGCAGCTACAGTCACTCAGTCAGTCAGTGCAGCTACAGTCACTCAGTCAGTCAGTGCAGCTACAGTCACTCAGTCAGTCAGTGCAGCTACGATACAGTCACTCAGTCAGTGCAGCTACGATACAGTCACTCAGTCAGTGCAGCAGATACAGTCACTCAGTCAGTGCAGCAGATACAGTCACTCAGTCAGTGCAGCAGATACAGTCACTCAGTCAGTGCAGCTACGATACAGTCACTCAGTCAGTGCAGCTACAGTCACTCAGTCAGTCAGTGCAGCTACAGTCACTCAGTCAGTCAGTGCAGCTACAGTCAGTCAGCTACAGTCACTCAGTCAGTGCAGCTACAGTCACTCAGTCAGTGCAGCTACAGTCACTCAGTCAGTGCAGCTACAGTCACTCAGTCAGTGCAGCACGATACAGTCACTCAGTCAGTGCAGCTACAGTCAGTCAGTACGGCTACGATACAGTCACTCAGTCAGTACAGATACAGTCACACAGTCAGTACAGATACAGTCACACAGTCAGTACAGCTATAATCACAGTCAGTACAGATATAGTCACACAGTCAGTACAGATACAGTCACACAGTCAGTACAGCTATAATCACAGTCAGTACAGATATAGTCACACAGTCAGTACAGATATAGTCACACAGTCAGTACAGCTACAGTCACACAATCAGTACAGCTATAGTCACACAATCAGTACAGATACAGTCACACAGTCAGTACAGATACAGTCACACAGTCAGTACAGATACAGTCACACAGTCAGTACAGATACAGTCACACAGTCAGTACAGCTATAGGCACAGTCAGTACAGATACAGTCACACAGTCAGTACAGATACAGTCACACAGTCAGTACAGCTATAGTCACACAGTCAGTACAGCTACAGTCAGTACAGCTACAGTCACACAGTCAGTACAGCTATAGTCACACAGTCAGTACAGCTACAGTCACACAATCAGTACAGCTATAGTCACACGGTCAGTACAGATACAGTCACACAGTCAATACAGCTATAGTCACACAGTCAGTACAGCTATAATCACACAGTCAGTACAGCTATAGTCACAGTCAGTACAGATACAGTCACTCAGTCAGTGCAGCAGATACAGTCACTCAGTCAGTGCAGCTACAGTCACTCAGTCAGTCAGTGCAGCTACAGTCACTCAGTCAGTCAGTGCAGCTACAGTCACTCAGTCAGTCAGTGCAGCTACAGTCACTCAGTCAGTCAGTGCAGCTACAGTCACTCAGTCAGTCAGTGCAGCTACAGTCACTCAGTCAGTCAGTGCAGCTACAGTCACTCAGTCAGTCAGTGCAGCTACAGTCACTCAGTCAGTCAGTGCAGCTACAGTCACTCAGTCAGTGCAGCTACAGTCACTCAGTCAGTCAGTGCAGCTACAGTCACTCAGTCAGTCAGTGCAGCTACAGTCACTCAGTCATTCAGTGCAGCTACAGTCACTCAGTCAGTCAGTGCAGCTACAGTCACTCAGTCAGTGCAGCTACAGTCAGTCACTCAGTCAGTACGGCTACGATACAGTCACTCAGTCAGTACGGCTACGATACAGTCACTCAGTCAGTACGGCTACGATACAGTCACTCAGTCAGTACGGCTACGATACAGTCACTCAGTCAGTACTGCACGATACAGTCACTCAGTCAGTACGGCTACGATACAGTCACTCAGTCAGTACTGCTACGATACAGTCACTCAGTCAGTACGGCTACGATACAGTCACTCAGTCAGTACGGCTACGATACAGTCACTCAGTCAGTACGGCTACGATACAGTCACTCAGTCAGTACGGCTACGATACAGTCACTCAGTCAGTACGGCTACGATACAGTCACTCAGTCAGTGCAGCTACGATACAGTCACTCAGTCAGTGCAGCTACGATACAGTCACTCAGTCAGTGCAGCTACGATACAGTCACACAGTCAGTACTAGAGGTCGACCGATTAAATAGGGCCGATTTCAAGTTTTCATAACAATTGGAAATATGTATTTTTGGACACCGATTTGACTGATGTAAAACATTTATTTTTACACCTTTATTTAACTAGGCAAGTCAATTAAGAACACATTCTTATTTTCAATGACGGCCTAGGAACGGTGGGTTAACTGCCTTGTTCAGGGGATGAATGACAGAGTTTTACCTTGTCAGCTCGGGGATTCAATCTTGCAACCTTCCAGTTAACTAGTAAGTTGCTAGCTAGCATTAAACTTATCTTATAAAAAACAATCAATCATTATCACTAGTTAACTACACATGGTTGATGATATTACTAGTTTACCTAGCGGGTCCAGCGTTGCATATAATCGATGCGGTGTGTATTCGCGAAAAAGGACTGTCCTTGCTCCAATGTGTACCTAACCATAAACATCAATGCCTTTCTCCCCCCCCCCAATTTCGTGGTATCCAATTGTTTTAGTAGCTACTATCTTGTCTCATCGCTACAACTCCCGCGCAGAGACAAAGGTTGAAAGTCATGCGTCCTCCGATACACAACCCAACCAAGCCGCACTGCTTCTTCACACAGTGCGCATCCAACGTCACTCGCTCTGAGACTTGGAGTGGTTGTTCCCCTTGCTCTGCATGGATAACGCTGCTTCGAGGGTGGCTGTTGTCGATGTGTTCCTGATTCGAGCCCAGGGAGGAGCGAGGAGAGGGACGGAAGCTATATTGTTACACTGGCAATACTAAAGTGCTTATAAGAACATCCAATAATCAAAGGTTAATGAAATACAAATGGTATAGAGAGAAATAGTCCTATAATTCCTATAATAACTACAACCTAAAACTTCTTACCTGGGAATATTGAAGACTCATGTTAAAAGGAACCACCAGCTTTCATATGTTCTCATGTTCTGAGCAAGGAACTAAAACATTAGCTTTCTTACATGGCACATAATGCACTTTTACTTTCTTCTCCAACACTTTGTTTTTTCAGGATTTAAACCAAATTGAACATGTTTGATTATTTATTTGAGGCTAAATTTATTTTATTTATGTATTATATTAAGTTAAAATAAGTGTTAATTCAGTATTGTTGTAATTGTCATTATTACAAATACATTTTTAAAATTATTTTTAAAATCGGTCGACCTCTAGTCAGTACAGCCACATAGTCAGTACAGCTACAGTCCCACAGCCAGTACAGTCACACAGTCAGCACAGCTACAGTCCCACAGCCAGTACAGTCACACAGTCAGTACAGTCACAGTCAGTACAGCTACAGTCCCACAGCCAGAACAGATACAGTCCCACAGCCAGTACAGTCACACAGTCAGTACAGTCACACAGTCAGTACAGCTACAGTCCCACAGCCAGTACAGTCACAGTCAGTACAGTCACACAGTCAGTACAGCTACAGTCACACAGCTAGTACAGTCACACAGTCAGAACAGATACAGTCCCACAGTCAGCACAGCTACAGTCCCACAGCCAGTACAGTCACAGTCAGTACAGTCACACAGTCAGTACAGCTACAGTCACACAGCCAGTACAGTCACACAGTCAGAACAGATACAGTCCCACAGCCAGTACAGTCACAGTCAGTACAGGTACAGTCCCACAGCCAGTACAGTCACACAGTCAGTACAGCTACAGTCCCACAGCCAGTACAGTCACTCAGTCAGAACAGCTAGTCACTCAGTCAGTACAGCTACAGTACAGTCACAGTCAGTACAGCCTGAAATCAGTTGGTTCTGAGTTAATCTCTTCTTCTGGACTCTCTTAGCCGTCTCTCAAATCTACAGGAGTGTAAACAGTAGAGGAATGCAGGGAAAAGGAAACCAGAAGATGAAGGGAGATCAAACCCAGAAAACCCCAGTGAGAATCGTATGACTTCTACACACACAGATGCACTGATGCAAAAGGTGGCATGTGGACATACAGACAAGCATGCATACACCCACGTACGCAGGCAGTAATGCACACATGCACATATGCAGACACACACACGCGTGCACACATGAACATACACACACACACACACACATTAGGCGAATGTGTTAGTGATTATGGTTGGTGACAGGGGGTCTGTGGAGCTCTGTAGAGGCGCTGCCTGCACTACTTCCCAGCCCCAGAACAGACTGGGCTGCAGACTGGAGCCTAATCCCTCTGCTCCTCCCTCGACTCCTCCCCCCAGGAAGTCCTGGAATTCAAGGTAACCCTAGGAGTCTGGCTGCCCTGACAACACTTACTGTAGCAAACTGGGCTCACTGCATACACAGTAGAGAAGAGAGGAAAAGAGAGGTCCTTTAGAGTTCTAGATAACTGAGTAGACTAAACAGTCACATCTAAAACTGATCAGAACTGCTCTGTGGTTAAGCAGCCATCCTGTGAAAGACTGCTGCCCTGCTACAGAGCCCCTCCCTCCCTGTTCCCCCATCCATCCAGCTGGTCAGACGTTTCCACGTCTGTTTTATGGACCACAGCGGAGGCCAAGGAGGGAAAACAGACGTGTGTGGGAGACAGGGTGTGAGACAGACGGCTGGTACTGATAGCTAGGAGGGACGTTCCAGTCGTACCCCCCCACTCTCTACGTCAGCCTCTGGAGTCTGCAATGGAAGTTACAGATGCATGGTCCATGTTTTATATTGCATATCTAGACTGAAATCCATCTCTTATAAAACATGGACTCTAAGTTGGGACACTGACAGAGTACAGGCATTGGGGTCAGCTGAAGGCTGCAGACCGGATACTGTCCCCTTAATATTTTATAATGAGTCCTGGCCACCAACTAAACTATATCAACAAATAAATACATTATTTTAGCTCTGTGGATTAGAGTGGACACACACGCATGCATGCACATATCACACTTTGATCCCTTTGTGATGAAACAGGAAAAATCATCTCCTCGTCCACCCACAGCTTGTTACACATTACCGTAGACATGTCCAGCTGCAGGACCCTAGTCCTACGTGAGAGTGTGTGTGTGCGTGCCGTGCATACATGTGTGTGAGTGTGCCGTGCATACATGTGTGTGAGTGTGTGTGCCGTGCATACATGAGTGTGAGTGTGCGTGCCGTGCATACATGAGAGTGTGTGTGTGTGCCGTGCATACATGAGTGTGTGTGTGTGTGTGCCGTGCATACATGAGTGTGTGTGTGTGCCGTGCATACATGAGTGTGTGTGTGCATACATGAGTGTGTGTGCGTGCCGTGCATACATGAGTGTGTGTGTGTGTGTGTGCGTGCCGTGCATACATGTGTGTGAGTGTGCCGTGCATACATGTGTGTGAGTGTGTGTGCCGTGCATACATGAGTGTGCGTGCCGTGCATACATGAGTGTGAGTGTGCGTGCCGTGCATACATGAGTGTGTGAGTGTGCCGTGCATACATGAGTGTGAGTGTGCGTGCCGTGCATACATGAGTGTGAGTGTTGTGTGCGTGCCGTGCATACATGTGTGTGAGTGTGCCGTGCATACATGTGTGTGAGTGTGTGTGCCGTGCATACATGAGTGTGAGTGTGTGTGCCGTGCATACATGAGTGTGAGTGTGCGTGCCGTGCATACATGAGTGTGAGTGTGCGTGCCGTGCATACATGAGTGTGTGAGTGTGTGTGCGTGCCGTGCATACATGTGTGTGAGTGTGCCGTGCATACATGTGTGTGAGTGTGTGTGCCGTGCATACATGTGTGTGTGAGTGTGCCGTGCATACATGAGTGTGAGTGTGCGTGCCGTGCATACATGAGAGTGTGAGTGTTGTGTGCGTGCCGTGCATACGTGTGTGAGTGTGCCGTGCATACATGTGTGTGAGTGTGTGTGCCGTGCATACATGTGTGAGTGTGTGTGCCGTGCATACATGAGTGTGAGTGTGCGTGCCGTGCATACATGAGTGTGTGTGCGTGCCGTGCATACATGAGTGTGTGTGTGTGTGCGTGCCGTGCATACGAGTGTGAGTGTGCGTGCCGTGCATACATGAGAATGTGAGTGTGTGTGCGTGCCGTGCATACATGTGTGTGAGTGTGCCGTGCATACATGTGTGTGAGTGTGTGTGCCGTGCATACATGAGTGTGTGAGTGTGCCGTGCATACATGAGTGTGTGAGTGTGCGTGCCGTGCATACATGAGAGTGTGAGTGTTGTGTGCGTGCCGTGCATACATGTGTGTGTGAGTGTGCCGTGCATGCATGAGAGTGTGAGTGTGCCGTGCATACATGAGAGTGTGAGTGTGCGTGCCGTGCATACATGAGTGTGAGTTTGCGTGCCGTGCATACATGAGTGTGTGAGTGTGTGTGCGTGCCGTGCATACATGTGTGAGTGTGCGTGCCGTGCATACATGAGAGTGTGAGTGTGCGTGTCCTCCAGACATCCACACTACCCTACACTGGCCCACTGACTGGCTGTTGTGCAGGGTTTCCCAAACTCGGTCCTTTCCTCTCCTTTCCTCTCCTTTCCTCCTCTCCACTTGGAAAGGATTTGTTTCTGGGGTCTCTGTGTATTTTATGTTCTCTTCAGGCAAGCTTGGGCAGAGAGAGATTGAGAGAGAGAGGGAGGGGTGTGGGGGGGGATACATTTCCTGAAACTTAGTTAGGCCTTCTGGCCCCTCAGGCTGCTGGGATTTCTCTCCACGGCTCACAAAGCGATCGCAGCTGAGCAAAGGCTAAACACACACACACACACTGCATGCACGCGTGCACACATACACCACACGCACCCCCCCCCCACACACTGATTGGCCTTGTCAGTGCTTTTGTAGAAATAAGAGTTCTGCATCGTGAACCAATTGGCAAGATGAGCGTAAGTGAAAACACATGTTCTGTTGAATGCATGAAACAGAAGCAGAGGAGGCTCCTCTTGCAGATGAAAACAATAGCAGAGTAGATTGTCAGGAAGACAGGGACCCAACGGAAATGTTTTACAAATCAACATGCAATACTTGAACTAGATTTGAGAAAACAAACGGTTTGCAGCCCAGGGCTATAAGCTAGGGCTATCATATTTCAGACATCTGCACATACAACCATTCACCAGAACATGTTCACCCAAGGGTCCCTATTCATAAAGCTTTACAGAGTAGGAGGGCTGATCTAGGATCAGGTCCCCCTGTCCATCCATCTTATTTATTGTTATTTATTTATTATGATCTAAAACACTAAACTGATCCTAGCCCAGCACTTCTACACTTGAGGTCTACTGTAATACTGTGTGGATAGTAGTTTCTACAGCCACAGGATGTCACTGAGGTACTTGGCAAGCACAGGGAGAATTGCTGCATTGTCCATTGGGTCAGAATCCTAACCACTGTGATGTAATGACCCTTGACCTTTGAGTGCCTTTCTGACCATTGAAACTACAAGAAGTCTGGAACCAATCCTGCCATCTGACACACACACACACACACACACACACACACACACATTATGACTACTGTGTGTTGACAGGTCTTGGACAGGGCTCCCTTCAAATAGAGGACAGGTCTAATCTAATCTAGGCCATCAGATCAGGTTGGAGCTCAGTCAGCCAGCTCAAAAAACAAGACCCAGGTAATCAGATCTAAGCGGGTATAGGAGGGAGTCACCCTTATACAAATTTACCTTAGATCTGTGTCTATCTCCCCCTAATAGTGTAGGTTATGATTTGGGGAAGATAGACTGACCCTAGATCTGTGACTAAAGGCAATCAGATGTTATACATCGGCTTCTCTGGCTGCTACAGCGAGAGAATGCTGACCCACATTCAAATACCAGCACACGATGACAGCATGGTACTGTGCAGATAGCAGATAGCAGTTCGGGTTTAGCTACCCTTGAGCTACCCTTGAACTCAATCTTACCTGGAACCCACAGGGTGAAAGCAAGAGAGGAAGACCCAAGAACAGCTGGAGTGGTGACACAGAACAAGACATGAAGAATGTGGGGGTGACGTATCAACACCTTGAAGGAATGGTGCAGGACAGAAGGGTTTGGAAGAGATAGGAAGCGTGGAATTCCATAAGGAATTCAAAGGCCTAAGTAAGTACTGTATGTTCTCTCGAACATCCCCTAACATCAGCCATAATCCCCGAAATACCATCCCCTGATCCAGGAGCCTTCAGTCCATCTCTGATGTGCAGATATGAGTGCAGGATTTTGTTCCAGCCAAGAACACAAGAACACAGCCCTACTCCAGTGTAAAAAGCATGTATCTATGTCAGCTGGTGGTCTCTGGTGTGTGTTTGTGCATGTGGAAGCTTTTGTTCCAGTCCAGCACTAACCCACCACCACAACGCCCCTACAAAGTAAACATCCATTGAGTCTCAACCGAGGGGGTACGCACCTTCTTGGCGGCCCGCGACGGAGACCTTCGCGTGGGCTTGGGTACCTCTCTGGTCAGGGTAGTGGGCAGCTTGGACACGGAGCCGTTCTCTCTCTTGGCTGGGGGCGAGGAGGCCGGGGGCGAGGAGGGGGGTGGTGAGGCTGGGGGTGAGGCAGGGGACACAGAGGTGGGTCCCCCCAGACGGACAGCCATCTCCTCGGTGCAGACGAGGCGCAGGCTGCGGAGGTACTCGTCCGTCTCCCGGTCTACCACCAGCAGTCTGGTCTCATGCTCCACCGCCTTGATCCTCTGCACCACCTGTGGGGAGAGGGAGATCATTATTGCACATCATTATAACACTGTACATAGCCATAATATGACATTTGAAATGTGGATATTTGAAACTTGTGAGTGTTACTGTTCATTTTTAAATTGTATATATTACTCTGTTGTTTATTATCTAGTTCACTTGCTTTGGCAATATAAACATATGTTTCCTATGCCAATAAAGCCCTTTGAATGGAATGGAACAAAGGAGAGGATGAAAACGTAAGACAGGGAGAGAAAGAGAATGAGAGTAATAACATGATAATTGACATGATAATGAAGTAGTGAACTACAGGGAATAGGGGGTGATGGGAGACAGAAACACCAACACTCTCTAGAGTAGCTGGACCCTACATCATGTCAGCCTCTTTGTTGAAGTGTCTAAAGTGGGTCTCCCTTGTCCCAGGCCTCCCAGTAGACGTCTGTCTCCGCCAGTGATGACTTACTGCCGAGCGGCACGGGGTAAGGGACTAGGGAGGAAGGGTTTGGGAACACATTCTCATTTACAGCAACGACCTGGGGAATAGTTACAGGGCAGAGGAGGGGGGATGAACGAGCCAATTGTAAACTGGGGATGGTTAGGTGGCCATGATGGTTAGATTGGGAATTTAGCCAGGACACTAGGATTAACACCTCTACTCTGAAAATAAGTGTCATGGGATCTTTAGTGACCACAGAGAGTCAGGACACCCGTTTAACGTCCCATCCAAAAGATAGCACCCTACACAGGGCAATGTCCCCAAGGACTGCCCTCGGGCATTATTTTTGCAGGGTGGTGTGCTGCTGGTTAATGCCAGCAGCGGTATGCAGGGTGGTGTGCTGCTGGTTAAAGCCAGCAGCGGTGTGGTGTGCTGCTGGTTAAAGCCAGCAGTGGTATGCAGCCAGCAGTGGTATGCAGGGTGGTGTGCTGCTGCTGGTTAAAGCCAGCAGCGGTATGCAGGGTGGTGTGCTGCTGGTTAAAGCCAGCAGTGGTGTGCTGCAGCCAGCAGGTGGTGTGCTGCTGGTTAAAGCCAGCAGCGGTATGCAGGGTGGTGTGCTGCTGCTGCTGGTTAAGGGTGGTGTGCCAGCAGCGGTATGCAGGGTGGTGTGCTGCTGGTTAAAGCCAGCAGTGGTATGCAGGGGGTGGTGTGCTGCTGGTTAAAGCCAGCAGTGGTATGCAGTGGGCGGTGCTGCTAAAGCCAGCTGGTGTGCTGCTGGTTAAAGCCAGCAGCGGTATGCAGGGCGGTGTGCTGCTGGTTAAAGCCAGCAGTGGTATGCAGGGTGGTGTGCTGCTGGTTAAAGCCAGCAGTGGTATGCAGGGTGGTGTGCTGCTGGTTAAAGCCAGCAGTGGTATACTGGGTGGTGTGCTGCTGGTTAAAGCCAGCAGTGGTATACTGGGTGGTGTGCTGCTGGCGCATATTAAACATGTCGATGTAGACCACTGACAGAGAAAACCGGATGGAGTTGGACAGTTCGTGATGTGCTATACTCACTTGATGGTGCGTATCTTTGGTGCGTATCTTTCTCCACATTTCCCCGTTCACCTCAATGACACGGTCCCCGGGCGCAGCCCCGAAGCTTCGGCTGACGACGCGGGCTCAACTTTGCGAATGAACTGGCCGTTCTTCCCCTTCTCACCGTGCAAGTGAAACCCATACCCGTTCTCACTCTTTGTCATGATACAAAGCCGTGGTTTCAGTTCGCTGGCCATTTCTCCTGCAGTCCAGGACTTTAAACCTATTTTGTTCTTGAATATAGTTAGCAAAGCAGAAAACATACAAAAATGTAATACAATAATGACCCAACAGAGCGCAGAGCGAATCTTTCACTCTACATGTAAAACACCATCCTCTGCGTATGCGTAATATGTTCCAAAAGTTGCTCTGCAGGTTCTTCACACACAAAAACGCTCCAAACACAAGAAAACACTCCGTATTAAAAATTATATTCCAGCATTGAACTTCACATGTAATAATGGCAAACTCTTCCTAAAAATAGCCTAAATTATCGACCCAGGCGAACGTATTGAATGGTGGAGCCAAGATATCCGCTAGTCGTATCGTCTCTCCGAAAACGAGTGAATTATTCTTGTTGGCAGCGCAGCGTCCTCAATCCCTCCAATTTGCCCATCCTGAGGACTGATAAAGCGAGAGACCCCCCGTGCAACATGCTGCACCAGGAAAGAGCAACAGGCACTAACTAACCCCTCTCTCGACCTCCATCCATAACAACCGGTTCGGGAATAAGGATTCAATTAAAACACAAGCCGGGTTTACAGATAATTGGATAGGACACTCGTTTGGTGCGTAATAGCACCTCCCTCCCTAGAAATCAACGAGTTTTTCTGGGGCTGTCATTATAAGAGCGCGGCTCTTGAAGAGTGGTCTAAGAAGGGGTCCTTTCTCACTGAGTAGCCTAATCAAGCGCATGCTGTGGAAATGCTGCCGTTTAGCACGGGATGGGTGTCCAGGTATGAGGACTCCGCATGTAATCGACCAATCAGTGTGCTCGCTGGGTGTCTCAAGTGTCCAAAATGGCGACCTCACCAAAAATAGTTAGGAGGTTGTTTTGTTGTGTCGGAAAGGACTCAATTGTACCATAATGACAACGCAATGATTTTATTGTCATTAAATTCAGGTAAATAACGATTTATTTGTAACATGACCCCTCTAGCACCATTACGCATGGCATACAATTACGCATACCGTTCATGTTACAATGGTGCCCCTAAGTGGTCAAATCACGAAATACATGTAAAAGGGTATGAAAAGTGATAGTAGTATCAATTTTTTTGTGTGTGATGGGGGATTTGTGGGAACTAGTGAACAAGTGTACACTTCAGGAGAAGGGAGATGTTATTGGAACGCACACCATCCTACACTGAGTAGCACAAGCTGAACTGCAACAGAAGGGGGAGCCCGTCTGGCCTGCATGGTCACAGTCAAACTAGTGAGAGGAGCACTAATACATGAACACAGAGGGGGCAGCAGAGTCTTTATAGCTCTGGGGGGAAGTTTCCCCTAGACACTGATCTTGGGTCAGTTTTGCATTTTCCCCACTATGGTTAAGGTTAGGATTGGGGTAGGGTCAGCTGATACCCTACTCTGTCTTTTCTAAGGCCAAGGAGGTTGTATATATGGATATAATATGCTGTTGCTGTCTATACATAGAAACAGCAGGTGGCAGCAGAGGAATGTATTTGCAGAGGCCACGAAGACTGTACATGTACTGACCGTATGTTACTCTACAATACAGGTATGATACATGATCAAGAGATAGAAATAGAATTCCTGATTCTATGTCCAGTGCACCAGTATGTCTCATTGACTTGAATGGGGATGCCGGTTCTAGCAATTATATTTATATTTAGCCTACTTTATTTTGTTTGTGTTTGATTTATTTGACAATTCAAAAACACAATACAACCACAAATGTGGATACAATGCATTTAACAACTGTCGAGAATAACACAAAATGTTTAAAAACATTCTGATACAGTATATTCACATACTGTATTTACAGTATATGCTTACGTTATTGTCTCTCTGGAGCGTCGCACACTCCACATATAAACTCCCAGTCATTTATTGGGTAAATCACCAACATTTCGGCATCTCTGTGTCCTGAAGCCCAAACGTTGGTGATAGTCAGCACCTCCACACAAAATTATTTTTCTGGGTGTGCGCCAGCTCATATTATTTTAAATGATTTGTAAACTTGCAGACAGCACTATTTCTCATACTTTTCAAACTGTGGATTAAACACAACAAGACTGAGCAGTCCTGTCTTTAGTGTCATCCCAGGATATTAGTGTCTCTTCTTGGAGGAGCAGTCCTGTCTTTAGTGTCATCCCAGGATATTAGTGTCTCTTCTTGGAGGAGCAGTCCTGTCTTTAGTGTCATCCCAGGATATTAGTGTCTCTTCTTGGAGGAGCAGTCCTGTCTTTAGTGTCATCCCAGGATATTAGTGTCTCTTCTTGGAGGAGCAGTCCTGTCTTTAGTGTCATCCCAGGATATTAGTGTCTCTTCTAGGAGGAGCAGTCCTGTCTTTAGTGTCATCCCAGGATATTAGTGTCTCTTCTAGGAGGAGCAGTCCTGTCTTTAGTGTCATCCCAGGATATTAGTGTCTCTTCTAGGAGGAGCAGTCCTGTCTTTAGTGTCATCCCAGGATATTAGTGTCTCTTCTAGGAGGAGCAGTCCTGTCTTTAGTGTCATCCCAGGATATTAGTGTCTCTTCTGGAGGAGCAGTCCTGTCTTTAGTGTCATCCCAGGATATTAGTGTCTCTTCTAGGAGGAGCAGTCCTGTCTTTAGTGTCATCCCAGGATATTAGTGTCTCTTCTAGGAGGAGCAGTCCTGTCTTTAGTGTCATCCCAGGATATTAGTGTCTCTTCTAGGAGGAGCAGTCCTGTCTTTAGTGTCATCCCAGGATATTAGTGTCTCTTCTTGGAGGAGCAGTCCTGTCTTTAGTGTCATCCCAGGATATTAGTGTCTCTTCTTGGAGGAGCAGGAGTGAGCAGTCCTGGAGGAGCAGTCCTGAGTGTCATCAGGATGTCTTTAGTGTCATCCCAGGATATTAGTGTCTCTTCTAGGAGGAGCAGTCCTGTCTTTAGTGTCATCCCAGGATAGTGTCTCTTTGGAGGAGCAGTGTCTTTAGTGTCTTATTAGTGGAGGAGCAGTCCTGTCTTTAGTGTCATCCCAGGATATTAGTGTCTCTTCTAGGAGGAGCAGTCCTGTCTTTAGTGTCATCCCAGGATATTAGTGTCTCTTCTTGGAGGAGCAGTCCTGTCTTTAGTGTCATCCCAGGATATTAGTGTCTCTTCTTAGGAGGAGCAGTCCTGTCTTTAGTGTCATCCCAGGATATTAGTGTCTCTTCTAGGAGGAGCAGTCCTGTCTTTAGTGTCATCCCAGGATATTAGTGTCTCTTCTTAGGAGGAGCAGTCCTGTCTTTAGTGTCATCCCAGGATATTAGTGTCTCTTCTTGGAGGAGCAGTCCTGTCTTTAGTGTCATCCCAGGATATTAGTGTCTCTTCTAGGAGGAGCAGTCCTGTCTTTAGTGTCATCCCAGGATATTAGTGTCTCTTCTAGGAGGAGCAGTCCTGTCTTTAGTGTCATCCCAGGATATTAGTGTCTCTTCTTGGAGGAGCAGTCCTGTCTTTAGTGTCATCCCAGGATATTAGTGTCTCTTCTAGGAGGAGCAGTCCTGTCTTTAGTGTCATCCCAGGATATTAGTGTCTCTTCTTGGAGGAGCAGTCCTGTCTTTAGTGTCATCCCAGGATATTAGTGTCTCTTCTTGGAGGAGCAGTCCTGTCTTTAGTGTCATCCCAGGATATTAGTGTCTCTTCTAGGAGGAGCAGTCCTGTCTTTAGTGTCATCCCAGGATATTAGTGTCTCTTCTAGGAGGAGCAGTCCTGTCTTTAGTGTCATCCCAGGATATTAGTGTCTCTTCTAGGAGGAGCAGTCCTGTCTTTAGTGTCATCCCAGGATATTAGTGTCTCTTCTAGGAGGAGCAGTCCTGTCTTTAGTGTCATCCCAGGATATTAGTGTCTCTTCTTGGAGGAGCAGTCCTGTCTTTAGTGTCATCCCAGGATATTAGTGTCTCTTCTAGGAGGAGCAGTCCTGTCTTTAGTGTCATCCCAGGATATTAGTGTCTCTTCTTGGAGGAGCAGTCCTGTCTTTAGTGTCATCCCAGGATATTAGTGTCTCTTCTTGGAGGAGCAGTCCTGTCTTTAGTGTCATCCCAGGATATTAGTGTCTCTTCTTGGAGGAGCAGTCCTGTCTTTAGTGTCATCCCAGGATATTAGTGTCTCTTCTAGGAGGAGCAGTCCTGTCTTTAGTGTCATCCCAGGATATTAGTGTCTCTTCTAGGAGGAGCAGTCCTGTCTTTAGTGTCATCCCAGGATATTAGTGTCTCTTCTGGAGGAGCAGTCCTGTCTTTAGTGTCATCCCAGGATATTAGTGTCTCTTCTAGGAGGAGCAGTCCTTTAGTGTCATCCCAGGATGTCTTTGTCTTTAGTGTCATCCCAGGATATTAGTGTCTCTTCTTGGAGGAGCAGTCCTGTCTTTAGTGTCATCCCAGGATATTAGTGTCTCTTCTAGGAGGAGCAGTCCTGTCTTTAGTGTCATCCCAGGATATTAGTGTCTCTTCTAGGAGGAGCAGTCCTGTCTTTAGTGTCATCCCAGGATATTAGTGTCTCTTCTAGGAGGAGCAGTCCTGTCTTTAGTGTCATCCCAGGATATTAGTGTCTCTTCTTGGAGGAGCAGTCCTGTCTTTAGTGTCATCCCAGGATATTAGTGTCTCTTCTTGGAGGAGCAGTCCTGTCTTTAGTGTCATCCCAGGATATTAGTGTCTCTTCTAGGAGGAGCAGTCCTGTCTTTAGTGTCATCCCAGGATATTAGTGTCTCTTCTAGGAGGAGCAGTCCTGTCTTTAGTGTCATCCCAGGATATTAGTGTCTCTTCTTGGAGGAGCAGTCCTGTCTTTAGTGTCATCCCAGGATATTAGTGTCTCTTCTAGGAGGAGCAGTCCTGTCTTTAGTGTCATCCCAGGATATTAGTGTCTCTTCTTGGAGGAGCAGTCCTGTCTTTAGTGTCATCCCAGGATATTAGTGTCTCTTCTAGGAGGAGCAGTCCTGTCTTTAGTGTCATCCCAGGATATTAGTGTCTCTTCTAGGAGGAGCAGTCCTGTCTTTAGTGTCATCCCAGGATATTAGTGTCTCTTCTAGGAGGAGCAGTCCTGTCTTTAGTGTCATCCCAGGATATTAGTGTCTCTTCTAGGAGGAGCAGTCCTGTCTTTAGTGTCATCCCAGGATATTAGTGTCTCTTCTAGGAGGAGCAGTCCTGTCTTTAGTGTCATCCCAGGATATTAGTGTCTCTTCTAGGAGGAGCAGTCCTGTCTTTAGTGTCATCCCAGGATATTAGTGTCTCTTCTAGGAGGAGCAGTCCTGTCTTTAGTGTCATCCCAGTCAGTCCTGTCTTTAGTGTCATCCCAGGATATTAGTGTCTCTTCTAGGAGGAGCAGTCCTGTCTTTAGTGTCATCCCAGGATATTAGTGTCTCTTCTGGAGGAGCAGTCCTGTCTTTAGTGTCATCCCAGGATATTAGTGTCTCTTCTAGGAGGAGCAGTCCTGTCTTTAGTGTCATCCCAGGATATTAGTGTCTCTTCTAGGAGGAGCAGTCCTGTCTTTAGTGTCATCCCAGGATATTAGTGTCTCTTCTTAGGAGGAGCAGTCCTGTCTTTAGTGTCATCCCAGGATATTAGTGTCTCTTCTAGGAGGAGCAGTCCTGTCTTTAGTGTCATCCCAGGATATTAGTGTCTCTTCTTGGAGGAGCAGTCCTGTCTTTAGTGTCATCCCAGGATATTAGTGTCTCTTCTTGGAGGAGCAGTCCTGTCTTTAGTGTCATCCCAGGATATTAGTGTCTCTTCTAGGAGGAGCAGTCCTGTCTTTAGTGTCATCCCAGGATATTAGTGTCTCTTCTTGGAGGAGCAGTCCTGTCTTTAGTGTCATCCCAGGATATTAGTGTCTCTTCTAGGAGGAGCAGTCCTGTCTTTAGTGTCATCCCAGGATATTAGTGTCTCTTCTTGGAGGAGCAGTCCTGTCTTTAGTGTCATCCCAGGATATTAGTGTCTCTTCTAGGAGGAGCAGTCCTGTCTTTAGTGTCATCCCAGGATATTAGTGTCTCTTCTGGAGGAGCAGTCCTGTCTTTAGTGTCATCCCAGGATATTAGTGTCTCTTCTAGGAGGAGCAGTCCTGTCTTTAGTGTCATCCCAGGATATTAGTGTCTCTTCTAGGAGGAGCAGTCCTGTCTTTAGTGTCATCCCAGGATATTAGTGTCTCTTCTAGGAGGAGCAGTCCTGTCTTTAGTGTCATCCCAGGATATTAGTGTCTCTTCTAGGAGGAGCAGTCCTGTCTTTAGTGTCATCCCAGGATATTAGTGTCTCTTCTAGGAGGAGCAGTCCTGTCTTTAGTGTCATCCCAGGATATTAGTGTCTCTTCTAGGAGGAGCAGTCCTGTCTTTAGTGTCATCCCAGGATATTAGTGTCTCTTCTTGGAGGAGCAGTCCTGTCTTTAGTGTCATCCCAGGATATTAGTGTCTCTTCTTGGAGGAGCAGTCCTGTCTTTAGTGTCATCCCAGGATATTAGTGTCTCTTCTTGGAGGAGCAGTCCTGTCTTTAGTGTCATCCCAGGATATTAGTGTCTCTTCTAGGAGGAGCAGTCCTGTCTTTAGTGTCATCCCAGGATATTAGTGTCTCTTCTTGGAGGAGCAGTCCTGTCTTTAGTGTCATCCCAGGATATTAGTGTCTCTTCTGGAGGAGCAGTCCTGTCTTTAGTGTCATCCCAGGATATTAGTGTCTCTTCTTGGAGGAGCAGTCCTGTCTTTAGTGTCATCCCAGGATATTAGTGTCTCTTCTAGGAGGAGCAGTCCTGTCTTTAGTGTCATCCCAGGATATTAGTGTCTCTTCTTGGAGGAGCAGTCCTGTCTTTAGTGTCATCCCAGGATATTAGTGTCTCTTCTTGGAGGAGCAGTCCTGTCTTTAGTGTCATCCCAGGATATTAGTGTCTCTTCTAGGAGGAGCAGTCCTGTCTTTAGTGTCATCCCAGGATATTAGTGTCTCTTCTTGGAGGAGCAGTCCTGTCTTTAGTGTCATCCCAGGATATTAGTGTCTCTTCTAGGAGGAGCAGTCCTGTCTTTAGTGTCATCCTGTCTTTAGGTCATCCCAGGATATTAGTGTCTCTTCTAGGAGGAGCAGTCCTGTCTTTAGTGTCATCCCAGGATATTAGTGTCTCTTCTTGGAGCAGTCCTGTCTTTAGTGTCATCCCAGTGGAGGAGCAGTCCTGTCTTTAGTGTCATCCCAGGATATTAGTGTCTCTTTAGTGTTCTAGGAGAGGAGCAGTCCTGTCTTTAGTGTCATCCCAGGATATTAGTGTCTCTTCTAGGAGGAGCAGTCCTGTCTTTAGTGTCATCCCAGGATATTAGTGTCTCTTCTAGGAGGAGCAGTCCTGTCTTTAGTGTCATCCCAGGATATTAGTGTCTCTTCTAGGAGGAGCAGTCCTGTCTTTAGTGTCATCCCAGGATATTAGTGTCTCTTCTAGGAGGAGCAGTCCTGTCTTTAGTGTCATCCCAGGATATTAGTGTCTCTTCTTGGAGGAGCAGTCCTGTCTTTAGTGTCATCCCAGGATATTAGTGTCTCTTCTAGGAGGAGCAGTCCTGTCTTTAGTGTCATCCCAGGATATTAGTGTCTCTTCTTGGAGGAGCAGTCCTGTCTTTAGTGTCATCCCAGGATATTAGTGTCTCTTCTTGGAGGAGCAGTCCTGTCTTTAGTGTCATCCCAGGATATTAGTGTCTCTTCTTGGAGGAGCAGTCCTGCTTCTAGGAGGAGCAGTCCTGTCTTTAGTGTCATCCCAGGATATTAGTGTCTCTTCTTGGAGGAGCAGTCCTGTCTTTAGTGTCATCCCAGGATATTAGTGTCTCTTCTTGGAGGAGCAGTCCTGTCTTTAGTGTCATCCCAGGATATTAGTGTCTCTTCTTTGGAGGAGCAGTCCTGTCTTTAGTGTCATCCCAGGATATTAGTGTCTCTTCTTGGAGGAGCAGTCCTGTCTTTAGTGTCATCCCAGGATATTAGTGTCTCTTCTTGGAGGAGCAGTCCTGTCTTTAGTGTCATCCCAGGATATTAGTGTCTCTTCTTGGAGGAGCAGTCCTGTCTTTAGTGTCATCCCAGGATATTAGTGTCTCTTCTAGGAGGGTCAGCAGTCCTGTCTTTAGTGTCATCCCAGGATATTAGTGTCTCTTCTTGGAGGAGCAGTCCTGTCTTTAGTGTCATCCCAGGATATTAGTGTCTCTTCTTGGAGGAGCAGTCCTGTCTTTAGTGTCATCCCAGGATATTAGTGTCTCTTCTAGGAGGAGCAGTCCTGTCTTTAGTGTCATCCCAGGATATTAGTGTCTCTTCTTGGAGGAGCAGTCCTGTCTTTAGTGTCATCCCAGGATATTAGTGTCTCTTCTAGGAGGAGCAGTCCTGTCTTTAGTGTCATCCCAGGATATTAGTGTCTCTTCTAGGAGGAGCAGTCCTGTCTTTAGTGTCATCCCAGGATATTAGTGTCTCTTCTAGGAGGATCTGTACGTCAGTCAGGGAACCAATCACTTTCTGCAAGATGTTACTCTGACAGAAAGAACACAATCCATCCATCCAGGCTCTACAGTCATGGCCAAAAGTTTTGAGAATAACACAAATATTCATTTTCACCAAGTCTGCTGCCTCAGTTTGTATGATGGCAATTTGCATATACTCCAGAATGTTATGAAGAGTGATCAGATGAATTGCAATTAACTGCAAAGTCCCTCTTTGCCATGCAAATTAACTAAATCTCCAAAAACATTTCCACTGCATTTCAGCCCTGCCACAAAAGGACCAGCTGACATCATGTCAGTGATTCTCTCGTTAACACAGGTGTGAGTGTTGACGAGGACAAGGCTGGAGATCACTCTGTCATGCTGATTGAGTTCGAACAACAGACTGGAAGCTTCAAAAGGAGGGTGGTGCTTGGAATCATTGTTCTTCCTCTGTCAACCATGGTTGCATGCAAGGAAACACGTGCCGTCATCATTGTTTTGCACAAAAAGGGCTTCACAGGCAAGGATATTGCTGCCAGTAAGATTGCACCTAAATCAACCATTTATCAGATCATCAAGAACTTCAAGGAGAGCGGTTCAATTGTTGTGAAGAAGGCTTCAGGGCGCCCAAGAAAGTCCAGCAAGCACCAGGACCGTCTCCTAAAGTTGTCAGCTGCGGGATCGGGGCACCACCACTACAGAGCTTGCTCAGGAATGGCAGCAGGCAGGTGTGAGTGCATCTCCACGCACAGTGAGGCGAAGACTTTTGGAGGATGGCCTGTTGTCAAGAAAGGCAGCAAAGAAGCCTCTTCTCTCCAGGAAAAACATCAGGGACAGACTGATATTCTGAATGAAGGTACAGGGATTGGACTGCTGAGAAGCCATTTTCTCTGATGAATCCCCTTTCCGATTGTTTGGGGCATCCTGAGACCACTCATGTGTGGGGTTGCTTCTCAGCCAAGGGAGTGGACTCACTCACAATTTTGCCTAAGAACACAGCCATGGATAAAGAATGGTACCAACACATCCTCTGAGAGCAACTTCTCCCAACAATCCAGGAACGGTTTGGTGATGAACAATGCCTTTTCCAGCATGATGGAGCACCTTGCCATAAGGCAAAAGTGATAACTATGTGGCTCGGGTAACAAAACATAGATATTTTGGGTCCATGGCCAGGAAACTCCCCAGACCTGAATCTCATTGAGAACTTGTGGTCAATCCTCAAGAGGCGGGTGGACAAACAAAACTCCACAAATTCTGACAAACTCCAAGCATTGATTATGCAAGAATGGGCTGCCATCTGTCAGGATGTGGCCCAGAAGTTAATTGACAGCATGCCAGGGCGGATTGCAGAGGTCTTGAAAGAGAAGGGTCAACACTGCAAATATTGACTCTTTGCATCAGCTTCATGTAATTTTCAATAAAAGCCTTTGACACTTATGAAATGCTTGTAATTATACTTCAGTATTCCATAGTAACATCTGACAAAAATATCTGAAGACACTGAAGCAGCAAACTTTGTGGAAATTAATATTTGTGTCATTCTCAAAACTTTTGGCCACGACTGTACAGTATGAATGGCTCTGTCACTCCTCCTCTCCTCTGCTCTTCTCCTACTCCTCTCTCTCTCTCTCTCTGTATCTGTATCTGTCTGTCTCTCTTTCTCTCTCTGTATCTGTCTGTCTCTCTTTCTCTCTCTGTATCTGTCTGTCTCTCTTTCTCTCTCTGTATCTGTCTGTCTCTCTTTCTCTCTCTGTATCTGTCTGTCTCTCTTTCTCTCTCTGTATCTGTCTGTCTCTCTTTCTCTCTCTGTATCTGTCTGTCTCTCTTTCTCTCTCTGTATCTGTCTGTCTCTCTTTCTCTCTCTATATCTGTCTGTCTCTCTTTCTCTCTCTGTATCTGTCGGTCTCTCTTTCTCTCTCTGTATCTGTCTGTCTCTCTCTTTCTCTCTCTGTATATGTCTGTCTCTCTCTCTCTCTGTATCTGTCTGTGTAACGTTCCGGGTGTCGTGGGTGTGGAGTCAGACGCAGGAAACAGAGAGTGCGATGCTGTGCTTTTTAATGCACAAAACGTAACACAGGGTGCTCACAACCAAAATGCACCACCAGGATCAAACACGTTCCTCTACTACAAAACAGGTCACAATAATTAATCCCGCACAAAGAACCAGGCGGGCCGGCTGACTAATAAAGCCTCACTAATTCTACACAACTCAAAACAGGTGTACACAATAAACACATAAGGAGGGGGAGGAAAGAATCAGTGGCAGCTAGTAGGCCGGCGACGACGCCCGCCGAGCGCCACCCGAACGGGAAGGGGAGCCACCTTCGGTCGGAGTCGTGACACTCTGTATCTGTCTGTCTCTCTCTTTCTCTGTATCTGTCTCTATATCTCTCTATCTGTCTGTCTGTCTCTCTCTTTCTCTTTCTCTCTCTGTATCTGCCTGTCTCTCTTTTTCTCTGAAGCTGTCTGTCTCTCTTTCTCTCTGTATCTGTCTGTCTCTATATCTCTCCATCTGCCTGTCTCTCTCTTTCTCTTTCTCTCTCTGTATCTGTCTGTCTCTCTTTCTCTCTGTATCTGTCTGTCTCTCTTTCTCTCTCTGTATCTGTCTGTTTCTCTTTCTCTCTCTGTATCTGTCTGTCTCTCTTTCTCTCTGTATCTGTCTGTCTGTCTCTCTCTTTCTCTTTCTCTCTCTGTAGCTCTCTCTCTCTCTTTCTCTCTCTCTATCTGCCTGTCTCTCTCTTTCTCTCTCTGTAGCTCTCTCTCTCTCTTTCTCTCTCTCTATCTGCCTGTCTCTCTCTTTCTCTCTCTGTCTCTGTGTCTCTCTATTTCTATTTATCTCTCTGTATCTGTCTGTTTCTCTCTTTCGCTCTCTGTATCTGTCTGTCTCTCTCTTTCTCTCTCTCTATCTGCCTGTCTCCCTCTTTCTCTCTCTGTATCTGTATGTCTCTCTCTTTCTCGTTCTCGCTCTGTATCTGTCTGTCTCTCTCTTTCTCTCTCTCTATCTGCCTGTCTCTCTCTTACTCTCTCTGTATCTGTCTGTCTCTCTCTTCTCTCTCTGTATCTGTCTCTCTCTCTCTCTCTCTCTGTATCTGTCTGTCTCTCTCTTTCTCTGTCTCTCTCTGTATCTGTCTGTCTCTCTCTTTCTCTCTCTCTATCTGTCTCTCTCTCTCTTTCTCTCTCTGTATCTGTCTGTCTCTCTCTCTTTCTCTCTCTCTATCTGTCTGTCTCTCTCTTTCTCTCTCTGTATCTGTCTGTCTCTCTTTCTCTCTCTCTATCTGTCTGTCTCTCTTTCTCTCTCTGTATCTGTCTGTCTCTCTCTTTCTCTCTGTATCTGTCTGTCTCTCTCTTTCTCTCTCTGTATCTGTCTGTCTCTCTCTTTCTCTCTCTGTATATGTCTTTCTCTCTCTCTCTCTCTCTCTGTATCTGTCTGTCTCTCTCTTCTCTCTCTGTATCTGTCTGTCTCTCTCTCTCTCTCTGTATATGTCTGTCTCTCTCTCTGTATCTGTCTGTCTCTCTCTTCTCTCTCTGTATCTGTCTGTCTCTCTCTTTCTCTCTCTGTATATGTCTGTCTCTCTCTCTCTCTGTATCTGTCTGTCTCTCTCTTCTCTCTCTGTATCTGTCTGTCTCTCTCTTCTCTCTCTGTATCTGTCTCTCTCTCTCTCTCTCTCTCGCTTTCTCTATCTGTCTGTCTCTCTCTGTATCTGTTTCTCTCTCTGTATCTGTTTCTCTCTGTATCTGTCTCTCTCTGTATCTCTTTCTCTCTCTGTATCTCTTTCTCTCTCTGTATCTGTTTCTCTCTGTATCTGTCTCTCTCTGTATCTCTTTCTCTCTCTGTATCTCTTTCTCTCTCTGTATCTGTCTCTCTCTGTATCTGTTTCTCTCTGTATCTGTCTCTCTCTGTATCTCTTTCTCTCTCTGTATCTTTCTGTCTCTCTCTGTATCTGTCTCTCTCTGTATCTGTTTCTCTCTCTGTATCTGTTTCTCTCTCTGTATCTGTCTGTCTCTCTCTGTATCTGTCTGTCTCTCTCTTTCTCTATCTGTCTGTCTCTCGCTTTCTCTATCTGTCTGTCTCTCTCTGTATCTGTTTCTCTCTCTGTATCTGTCTGTCTCTCTCTTTCTCTCTCTGTATCTTTCTGTCTCTCTCTTTATCTATCTGTCTTTCTCTCTCTCTCTCCATCAATCATTTACAATTTTAATCTAAACTCCTCTCATCTATCATTCTCTGTCGTTAGTTATTCTGCTTTAGTTGCAGTCCTGGGGGTGGATAAGGCAGAGAGAATGGAAGAAAGAGGAGAGGGGGAGTAAGAGGTGAATCAAAGTTTTAAGCTAACAAAACCTTTAATGAGTGCTGTCAGTGTTAAATCGTAAGTAGCAGGAAGTTGTGAAGTGAAATGTGATGATGGTTGTTTCTGCCTTCCTTTTGGATCTACTGGCTGCACATGAGATAATGATTCTAAAGGCCTGGTCCAAATCAAACCCTTTTCCCTGTGTACTGCACTAGTCCATGTGGACTTGAAGGTATATATACATACCATATACACTGTGTTTGTAGTTTGTATAAAGTTGATATAAATCAGTTATATCTATCAGTGCTTCTACACCTGCATTGCTTGCTGTTTGGGGTTTTAGGCTGGGTATCTGTACAGCACTTTGAGATATCAGCTGATGTACGAAGGGCTATATAAATAAATTTGATTTGATTTGATATCTAGCTAACTAAGTAACAAACTAAGTAGCAAATGAACGAATGAACTAACTAACTAACTAACTAACTAACTGGTTTATCCACCTTTTCCTCAAATGGAATTATTCACTAAACAGGAAATGACCACTTCCTGTCCCAGTTTTCCACCTCATCCCTCTTCCTACATTAACCATAATGGATGTCCCCGTTTGCCACCTCATCCCTCTTCCTACATTAACCATAATGGATGTCCCAGTTTGCCACCTCATCCCTCTTCCTACATTAACCATAATGGATGTCCCAGTTTGCCACCTCATCCCTCTTCCTACATTAACCATAATGGATGTCCCAGTTTGCCACCTCATCCCTCTTCCTACATTAACCATAATGGATGTCCCAGTTTGTCACCTCATCCCTCTTCCTACATTAACCATAATGGATGTCCCAGTTTGTCACCTCATCCCTCTTCCTACATTAACCATAATGGATGTCCCAGTCTGCCACCTCATCCCTCTTCCTACATTAACCATAATGGATGTCCCAGTTTGTCATCTCATCCCTCTTCCTACATTAACCATAATGGATGTCCCAGTTTGCCACCTCATCCCTCTTCCTACATTAACCATAATGGATGTCCCAGTTTGCCACCTCATCCCTCTTCCTACATTAACCATAATGGATGTCCCAGTTTGCCACCTCATCCCTCTTCCTACATTAACTATAATGGATGTCCCAGTTTGCCACCTCATCCCTCTTCCTACATTAACCATAATGGATGTCCCAGTTTGTCACCTCATCCCTCTTCCTACATTAACCATAATGGATGTCCCAGTCTAAAAAGGGCACACAAATCAAATCCACTTTATTTCATCGGAACACAATAAACCATTACACCCAAAGAATTGTTTCCGGCAGACCTTTCAAATAAAATAGCAATTTCCAGGCAATTGCCACTCAGGCCAGCGTCGTGGTGAGGGCGTAAATAGATACGTCTGCAATTCCACCATTGTTTTCCTTTCTGTCTTATTCATGATTAAATTACTTTTTTTGTCTTCTCACAATGCAAACACACCTTTGGCGAGAATCCTTCTGTTCTGTTCCATTTTTTACATTTTGTATCATCATTTCCTCTGAGCTGAGGGCATGCACATTGTGTGTAACAGGTAGAGAGTTCTATGCCTAATGCACTAGACAGCTGATGACTAAGACCCTATAGATGAAGTGCAGAGCTCAAGGGCTGCATACAAGACCAAAACACATTCATGAATTCAGCTGGGAAACACTGAGGATCCGTAGACACTGCAGCTTTAGAGGACTGGAGGCAGGGAGGGAGAGAGGTGGGAGGGAGAGAGGTGGGAGGGAGGGAGGTGGGAGGGAGGAGGTGGGAGGTGGGAGAGAGGTGGGAGGGGAGAGGTGGGGGAGGGAGGTGGGAGGGAGAGAGGTGGGAGGGAGGAGGTGGGAGGGGAGGAGGGGGAGGGAGAGAGGTGGGAGGGAGAGAGGTGGGAGGGGAGAGGTGGGAGAGGTGGGAGGGAGAGAGGTGGGAGGGAGAGAGGTGGGAGGGAGAGGTGGGAGGGGAGAGGTGGGAGGGAGAAAGGGAGGGAGAGAGGTGGGAGGGAGAGAGGTGGGAGAGGAGGGAGAGGTGGGAGAGGTGGGAGGGAGAGAGGTGGGAGGGAGAGAGGTGGGAGGGAGAGAGGTGGGAGGGGGAGGTGGGAGGGAGAGAGGTGGGAGGGAGAGAGGTGGGAGGGAGAGAGGTGGGAGGGAGAGAGGTGGGAGGTGGGAGGGGAGAGGTGGGAGAGAGAGGTGGGAGGGAGAAAGAAAGAGAGGTGGGAGGGAGAGAGGTGGGAGGGGGAGAGAGGTGGGAGGGAGAGGTGGGAGGAGAGAGGTGGGAGGGGAGAGGTGGGAGGGAGAGAGGTGGGAGGGGAGGGATGGGAGAGGTGGGAGGGAGAGAGGTGGGAGGGAGAGAGGTGGGAGGGAGAGAGGTGGGAGGGAGAGAGGTGGGAGGGAGAGAGGTGGGAGGGAGAGAGGTGGGAGGGAGAGAGGTGGGAGGGAGAGAGGTGGGAGGGAGAGAGGTGGGAGGGAGAGAGGTGGGAGGGGGAGGTGGGAGGGAGAAAGATGAAGAGGTGAGAGAGGTGGGAGGGAGAGAGGTGGGAGGGAGAAAGGATGAGAGAGGTGGGAGGGAGAGAGGTGGGAGGGAGAGAGGTGGGAGGGAGAAAGAAAGATGAGAGAGGTGGGAGGTGGGAGGGAGAGAGGTGGGAGAGAGGTGGGAGGGAGAGAGGTGGGAGGAAAGAAGAGGTGGGAGGGAGAGAGGTGGGAGGAGGTGGGAGGAGGTGGGAGGGAGGTGGGAGGGAGGGAGGTGGGAGGGAGAGAGGTGGGAGGGAGAAGGTGGGAGGGAGAAAGAAAGATGAGGAGGGGAGGGAGAGAGGTGGGAGGGAGGGAGGTGGGGGAGAGAGGTGGGAGGGAGAGAGGTGGGAGGGAGGGAGAGAGGTGGGAGGGAGGGAGAGAGGTGGGAGGGAGAGAGGTGGGAGGGAGAAAGAGAGGTGAGAGAGGTGGGAGGAGAGAGGTGGGAGGGAGAGAGGTGGGAGGGAGAAAGAAAGATGAGAGAGGTGGGAGGGAGAAAGAAAGATGAGAGAGGGAGCCAAGGAGGATGAAAACAAGAGAAAGGTGAGAGAGAGTGAGGAAAAAGAAAAAGGGAGAGCAAGAGAGAAGGGGGAGTGATGAGTCGGCTCTAATCACCCTTTATTTATCTCTTAACCTTTTATCTCTCCCTTTCTCTTTTACTCTCCTGTCTGTTCCTCATACCTGACTTTCTGCTTTCTCTGTCTACATCTCCTCCACTCACCTTCTAATCTCTGTCTCTCTGTTACTCTCACTCTCTCTCTCGCTTTCTGCTTCTGTCTCAATTCAATTCAATTTCAATGTAAGGGCTTTATTGGCATGGGGAAAACATGTTAACATTGCCAATGTAAGTGAAGTAGATAATAAACAAAAGTGAAATAAACAATACAAATGAACAGTAAACATTACACTCACAGAAGTTCCAAAAGAATAAAGACAATTCAAATGTCATATTATGTCTGAATACAGTGTTGTAAAGATGTGCAAATGGTTAAACAAGGGACACAAGGGAAAATAAATAAACATAAATATGGGTTGTATTTACAAGGGTGTTTGTTCTTCACTGGTTGCCCTTTTCTTATGGCAACAGGTGGGCATGTCCCCGTTCACATCGACAGGGCTGCAGCTTCAAGTTCCTCGGTGTCAATGTCACCAAGGACTTGAAAAGGTCCACACACGCACAGTTGTGAAGAAGGTGCGACAGCGCCTCTTCCCTCTCAGGAGGCTGAAAAGTTCTTCAGCTGCACCATTGAGAGCATCTTGACTGGCTACATCACTGCTTGTTATGGCACCAGCACCGCCCTCGATCGCATGGCGCTACAGACAGTGGTGCGGACAGGCCAGTACATCACTGCTTGTTATGGCACCAGCACCGCCCTCGATCGCATGGCGCTACAGACAGTGGTGCGGACAGGCCAGTACATCACTGCTTGTTATGGCACCAGCACCGCCCTCGATCGCATGGTGCTACAGACAGTGGTGCGGACAGGCCAGTACATCACTGCTTGTTATGGCACCAGCACCGCCCTCGATCGCATGGCGCTACAGACAGTGGTGCGGACAGGCCAGTACATCACTGCTTGTTATGGCACCAGCACCGCCCTCGATCGCATGGCGCTACAGACAGTGGTGCGGACAGGCCAGTACATCACTGCTTGTTATGGCACCAGCACCGCCCTCGATCGCATGGTGCTACAGACAGTGGTGCGGACAGGCCAGTACATCACTGCTTGTTATGGCACCAGCACCGCCCTCGATCGCATGGCGCCACAGACAGTGGTGCAGACAGGCCAGTACATCACTGCTTGTTATGGCACCAGCACCGCCCTCGATCGCATGGCGCTACAGACAGTGGTGCGGACAGGCCAGTGCATCACTGGGGCCGAGCTCCCTGCCATCCAGGACCTCTATACCAGGCGGTGTGAAAGGAAGACTCCAGCCACCCAGGCCACAGACTGCTCTCTCTGCTTCCTCACGACAAGCGGTACCGATACATCAAGTCTGAAAAGCCCTAAACCCTCTCATGAAAAATAAAGATTGAGAGAGCGAGCAACAGTAAACCTTACCTTTATTATTAGTGGATATGAAATGGAGCTTTCAGTTTTACCACACCATTGAAAATATGTTTTCCTGAAGACCTCTGCCTTTTTTAGTGACGTTGGTGGACTTTTATAGAGGCAAGCAGGTCGATAGGGATGGTAGAAGAGAAGTGATGGTGGGAGTAAGGCAGTCTGGGAATTGTGCTGCTGGGAATTGACAGGATAGGGATTACCATGTGCTGTAAATCACTGTCAGTCACTTGGCTAGTGGAGGATCTACGCCCCTCGCCACAATGTAGCAAATCCATTGAGTGAAAACCAATAGCAGCTGATATCCATATACTGTACCATGATTTGGGCCATGACTTTATCCTGACCACAAAAAACAGCTGTGGTTTGCTCTGTAAAATATTATCTGTATCTCTGTGAACACATGGCAATTCCCTCTGGCTATTCAGAGCCAGCAGAGTATTCCTGCGTCATGCATATTCACATGCTGGAAACACTGCCTTCTCACTCTCCAAATGGAAAAGTATAGGCCTAGTATAGCTCTACTGGGGATGGTGAGAACAGCTTGTTGACACACACACACACACACACACACACACACACACACACACACACACACACACACACACACACACACACACACACACACACACACACACACACACACACACACACACACACACACACACACACACACACACACACACACACACACACACGCACACACATTTATAGTGACTCTACACAGAAGCACACACACTCATATTTACCTATCTACCTCTTTCACTCCAGTATCTCTGCACAATGTAAATATGGTATTGGTACTGACCCTGTATATAACTTCTTACTTTCTCCTGTTCTTCTTATTTTCATTTCTTGTGTGTTTTTGTTCTACCTTATGTTATTTGTAGTGCTAAATTGTTATTGATTACTGCATTGTTGGGGTTGGAGCTTGCAAGACAGGCATTTCATTGTACTTGTGCACGTGATATTCAAACATGAAACTAGAAACATATGATAAGCAAAACGTTTGTGAGAATAATAAATATCATTTAGTCTCAGTTGTCTTTTACCAACCTACAAACAAGACAGCCTGTCTAAGATAACTCAGAAATGCTTATTAATACATTTTTTACATAATTCTGAAAGAAATAAAACATATTACTTGCAGTGGGGGCGGCAGGAACAGTCTATACACCTCTGTGTGACCAAGGAAAATCAGAGAGGCAGCTTGACATTTTGGAAAGCGGCCTGTAATTCTGAAAGCAGGGCATCGGAACAATAAACTATTACACCCAGAGAATTGTTCCGGCAGACCTTTCAAATAAAATAGCAATTTCCAGGCAATTGCCACTCAGGCCAGCGTCGTGGTGAGGGCGTAAATAGATACGTCTGCAATTCCACCATTGTTTTCCTTTCTGTCTTATTCATGATTAAATTACTTTTTTTGTCTTCTCACAATGCAAACACACCTTTGGCGAGAATCCTTCTGTTCTGTTCCGTTTGACATTTTGTATCATAATTTCCTCTGAGCTGAGGTCATGCACATTGTGTGTAACAGGTAGAGAGTTCTATGCCTAATCCACTAGACAACAAGACAGCTTGTCTAAGATAAAATGATCACAGTTTCTCCTTTTTTCAAAACTCTACACACAATTCCCAAAATGTAACACTGCATTCAAAATGCCATAAACACATGTCAGAATGAAGCATTTGCTTAGCACTGGTGACTCCCCCCTACCAATTCCTGGAATGCCCCCCCCCCCAAAGAAATAAAACATATTACTTGCAGTGGGGGCGGCAGGAACAGTCTATACACCTCTGTGTGACCAAGGAAAATCAGAGAGGCAGCTTGACATTTTGGAAAGCGGCCTGTAATTCTGAAAGCAGGGCATCCATGAAATTATCTTTTTGGTTTAAGATTTTGACTGGTGAGATGCTGTGTTTTTGGAAAGGACTCTATCAAATGATTATTCCATCCTGTCTCCTGTAATCTTTTGGTTGAAGAGAGATGAGTACATATTATTGTAGAGTCTAGTGAAACTCTGTAGGTATTGCATGTGGCTCAGTTACAGTATTTACACACACACATGTCAAAACATGCATCCAGGTAGAAAGGTCTCTAGTTCGAATCCTGAGCTGAGAAGGTGAAAAATCTGTTGATGTGCCCTTGAGAAAGGCACTTCACCCTAATTTCTCCAGATAATGGCAGACCTTGGCCGTGACCCCACTCTCCGAGGGTGTCTCAGAGAGAGTTGGGATATGCAAAGTAGCAGTGCGTGTGTCACGCCCTGACCATAGAGAGCCCTTGGATTCTCTATAGTGGTTTAGGTCAGGGTGTGTCCAGGGGGGTGTTCTAGAATGTGTATTTCTATGTTGGTGGTTTTGTATGGTTCCCAATTAGAGGCAGCTGGTAATCGTTGCCTCTAATTGGGGATCATATTTAGGAAGCCTATTGTTCCCACCTGGGTTGTGAGATATTGTTTAGGTTAGTGCTTTCTTGCGCTCCGTGACTGCACGATTGTTATTCTTTGTTGTTTTGTTGTAAGTTTCACTATTAAAGGTAATGTGGAACTCTACACACTCTACACACACTGGATCCGTTTAGCAGTCTGGTGAAACCTGTGCCGTCTCCACACATCTGGACTCCAGTGCGCCTCCCCAGCCCGGTACGTCATGTGCCTGCTCCCCTCACTCTCCCTGAAGTGCGTGTCACCAGTCCGGTACCACCAGTGCCGGCTCCAGGCCCAGGCCTCCAGTGCGCCTCCCCAGTCCCGCTCCACAGCATCATCCCTCATTCCCTACCTCCACCTCCACAGCATCATCCCTCGTTCCCTACCTCCACCTCCACAGCATCATCCCTCGGTCCCTACCTCCACCTCCACAGCATCATCCCTCGGTCCCTACCTCCACCTCCACAGCATCATCCCTCAGTCCCTACCTCCACCTCCACAGCATCATCCCTCGGTCCCTACCTCCACCTCCACAGCTTCATCCCTCGTTCCCTACCTCCACCTCCACAGCTTCATCCCTCGTTCCCTACCTCCACCTCCACAGCATCATCCCTCATTCCCACCCTCCACCTCCAGTGTCATCCCTCGTTCCCTACCTCCACCTCCACAGCATCATCACTCGTTCCCACCCTCCACCTCCAGTGTCATCCCTTGTTCTCTCCCTACACCTCCACAGCATCATCCTTCCTTCCCTCCCTCCACCTCCACAGATTCCTTCCACGTTCCCTCCCTCCACCTCCACATAGTCCTTCCTTGTTCCCTCCCTCCACCTCCACAGAGTCATTCCTCATTCCCTCCCTCCACCTCCACAGAGTCCTTCCTCGTTCCATCCCTCCACCTCCAGAGTCCTTCCTCGTTCCCTCCCGCCACCTCCACATAGTCCTTCCACGTTCCCTCCCTCCACCTCCACAGAGACCTTCCACGTTCCCTCCCTCCACCTCCACAGAGTCCTTCCTCGTTCCCTCCCTCCACCTTCACAGAGTCCTTCCTCGTTCCCTCCATCCACCTCCACAGCGTCATCCCTCACCTTATCCTCCTCACAGTTTGTGGTAGACACGTTTCCCCCCCTTCCCTCCTCTCACAGTTGTTATCAAATCTGTCCATTTCTAAAATCTTTGACATCAAAGACCGTCAAGAAGGGAGGAGAAGCACTGTGAACGTTTACAATGGAGGTGCCATCTCCCAACTGCAGTATGGAAAATATACATTTTAAAAGAAACTGACAGAGAGAGAGAACTGGTAACAAGAAGAATGTGCTCCAATTCTTTCACAAAAACAGAGGTGTCTTGGAGTCAGGGGGCCAAAATAGAGGAACTGCTATATTTAATGCAAAACCCCATTCAAACAGATAACCCACTAACATATTATACAAACCCAGCCAGTATGCCTGCAGGACTCTATAACATAGTATACAAACTCAGCCAGTATGCCTGCAGGACTCTATAACATAGTATACAAACCCAGCCAGTATGCCTGCAGGACTCTATAACATAGTATACAAACTCAGCCAGTATGCCTGCAGGACTCTATAACATAGTATACAAACCCAGCCAGTATGCCTGCAGGACTCTATAACATAGTATACAAACTCAGCCAGTATGCCTGCAGGACTCTATAACATAGTCCACAAACCCAGCCAGTATGCCTGCAGGACTCTATAACATAGTATACAAACCCAGCCAGTATGCCTGCAGGACTCTATAACATAGTATACAAACTCAGCCAGTATGCCTGCAGGACTCTATAACATAGTATACAAACCCAGCCAGTATGCCTGCAGGACTCTATAACATAGTATACAAACCGAGCCAGTATGCCTGCAGGACTCTATAACATAGTATACAAACTCAGCCAGTATGCCTGCAGGACTATATAACATAGTATACAAACCCAGCCAGTATGCCTGCAGGACTATATAACATAGTCTACAAACCCAGCCAGTATGCCTGCAGGACTATATAACATAGTCTACAAACCCAGCCAGTATGCCTGCAGGACTCTATAACATAGTCTACAAACCCAGCCAGTATGCCTGCAGGACTCTATAACATAGTCTACAAACCCAGCCAGTATGCCTGCAGGACTCTATAACATAGTATACAAACCCAGCCAGTATGCCTGCAGGACTCTATAACATAGTATACAAACTCAGCCAGTATGCCTGCAGGACTCTATAACATAGTCTACAAACCCAGCCAGTATGCCTGCAGGACTCTATAACATAGTATACAAACCCAGCCAGTATGCCTGCAGGACTCTATAACATAGTATACAAACCCAGCCAGTATAGGGATGGTGTAAGTTCTGCTAGGACATTATGGATAGAGATGGGGATGGTGTAAGTTCTGCTAGGGCATTGTGGATAGAGATGGGGATGGTGTAAGATAGGGATGTAAGATAGAGATGGTGTAACGTGACAGCCCCCTGTTCAGCAGGAAGTCCAGCATCCACAAGGTAAGGCTAGGGTCCACCAGGTGGTGGTCCACCTGCCTGGGTGGCAATCTTCCAAGCTCTGTGGATTGCAGTGCAGGGGGCTTCAGGGCCTCTATGATAGACAAGGACAAGCACGTCATAAATGACCCTACACACAATCCTACCCAATGTTCTGAGCTGCTGGCCTCCGGAAGGAAGAATAGGTTCAGCAAGAATAGGAACAGGACAAGTTTAATTCCATCAGCCATCAGGCTGCTGAAAAGTGAGACATAGGACAGATGTAGGATGCTGAACAGTGAGACATAGGACAGATGTAGGATGCTGAACAGTGGGACATATGACATATGTAGGCTGCTGAACAGTGGGACATAGGACAGATGTAGGATGCTGAACAGTGGGACATAGGACAGATGTAGGCTGCTGAACAGTGGGACATAGGACAGATGTAGGATGCTGAACAGTGGGACATAGGACAGATGTAGGATGCTGAACAGTGGGACATAGGACAGATGTAGGATGCTAAACAGTGGGACATAAGACAGATGTAGGATGCTGAACAGTGGGACATAGGACATATGTAGGCTGCTGAGTGGGACAGGATGCTGAACAGTGGGGACATATGTAGGCTGCTGAACACAGATGTAGGATGCTGAACAGTGAGACATAGGACATATGTAGGCTGCTGAACAGTGAGACATAGGAAAGATGTAGGATGCTGAACAGTGAGACATAGGACATGTGTAGGATGCTGAACAGTGAGACATAGGAAAGATGTAGGATGCTGAACAGTGAGACATAGGACAGATGTAGGATGCTGAACAGTGAGACATAGGAAAGATGTAGGATGCTGAACAGTGAGACATAGGACAGATGTAGGATGCTGAACAGGTAGACAAAGGACAGATGTAGGATGCTGAACAGTGAGACATAGGACAGATGTAGGATGCTGAACAGTGAGACATAGGACAGATGTAGGATGCTGAACAGGTAGACAAAGGACAGATGTAGGATGCTGAACAGTGGGACATAGGACAGATGTAGGATGCTGAACAGTGAGACATAAGACAGATGTAGGATGCTGAACAGTGAGACATAGGACAGACGTAGGCACAATACATGGTCGGACAGTAGACTGCAGAGACTGAATATGTGAAAACGTAAATGTGTGACTTGTGTGCTTTCCAGTGTTTCTGTACTGCATGTAATATATTGTGTTGTGTTAGTGTATTTGTATGCTGACGTCATGAAATGAATGTAACTGGACAATGAAGTATATCGTATCTTATACATTAGTATACAGTAGGCTATGGTATAATACACAGCAAGATCAGCTCAGTATATGTACTACTTAAATAACTGAGGTATTATTCACTTTTACTGATAAGAAAAGGGTGACCAACTACACCCTATTTCATAATCACACAGCATTGACATCCGGGGCTTGACACACACACACACACGCACACACACACACACACACACACACACACGCACACACACACACACACACACACACACACACACACACACACGCACACACACACACACACACACACACACACACACACACGCACACACACACACACACACACACACACACACACACACACACACACACACACACACACACACACACACACACACACACACACACACACACACACACACACACACACAGCCTATAATCAAACATTCACCTGAGTACCATTTGAGGAAGGCCTGATAAGGTAGCAGAGGAAGTGGCAAACAGTCTACACCCTTCTCTGCATTCCTACAGTACCGTGGCCCTGTCAGAGCAGTCCAGACTTTACAGGGGATCACATACAGGAGTATCAGATACAGGAGGATCACATACAGGAAGAGGAGAGGAAGAGAAGAAGCCAGAAGCCTGAAGAGACTGACAGAGAGTGTCAGAGAGAGGTGTGACAAGTAGAGAAAAAATAGTTTTTGAGTCAAGTCAGGGAGAGGAGGCAGGGGGAGCTCAGAGAGAGAGCTGTCCAAAGAAGTGGAAGAGAGATCAAGGTGCAAAGAGATCAACAGTGAAAAAAAACTTGGTGAGAAAACAAAAAATAGACATCTACAATCGGTTTGAGTAGGTTAAAAGGTACAACCGCCGTACAGTACTGTACTCAACAGCCGGATTTGACCAGAACTAGCATCGCCATGGTGACCCTGGACACGCGGACCCTGACGGTGCCCGTGGGCATCGTGAGAATGCTGGAGGTGGTCCTCACCTGTATCTCCTTCAGCCTGGTGGCCTCGGTGGGTCACTTCGGCTCATCCTACTGGGCCTGGTGCATGTTCACCTGGGTCTTCTGTTGCTTAGTCACCCTCCTCATCCTCATCATGGAGTTCACCACCCTCCATGCCCGGGTGCCCATCTCCTGGGACGACTTCACCACCGCCTTTGCCATGCTGTCCACGCTCATGGTGGGTAACGTCCACGGCGTCTTTTGTCTGTGGGTTAGACTATAAGGGGTAGAATCCAGATAACATACCTACATATTAGTGTCAATGTGCGACAGTTACATTTGAGACAATATAAGCATTGAAAACTAGAGTAGAGATGGATGTGTGTAGTTTACTTTTGTGTAATTGTAAATCAATTAAAAGGCGATTTTTGGAAAATTACACATCAATCTTCCCTGCCACAGATTAGACTTCTGTTCGTGGAGGTGTACTTGTACATCACACTGCTTCATGCATCAGAAACAGGAGTTAGCCAGTACCTACGGGCCGTTCTGGCCGAGATAAGGCTACTTACTTTTTTATAAATATATTTTGCCCTTATATAGTGAGTATCAGCCCTGGACCTTGATCAGACAGTTGTTGTTATCATACGGTACATGAAGTGGTTAAATGAAACATGCAATATTTTAGTACCACTTAGAGTTGTTGGTCGATCCAATAATGGCAGCAATCGCTAGTCGTGTGCGTACATTTACTCTCACACTAATTGCGAATGAACTTATACTGAGACATAGACGCCAGCAGATCCTATGTAGTAATAGTCCTTTCTAATTGCTAGTTCCACTGAACTAGAACGTGTTATTGATCAAAGTGATGATCTCATCTTCAGTATGTCACAACAGCAAGGCAGCTAATCTATCTTTTTCTCTAGTGTAGTCCATATATCACCTCTAGTCAGATCAGTGAGAACATTGGATAAATGCAATAAAAGGAAAGGCTTTAACCATTAATAAGGTGTGCGTTGGAGTTCCTGTAGCTTTGCCAATATTTTGGAATGGTTTATTGAGTAGGAGCTACATTGGTAGTAGATTAAGTAGAAGTATCAGGTGATACGCATAGAACTTTGACAACTTTAATGAGTCAATTAAGTCCACTGACATTCCATGTTATTGTCTTCAAACTCTGATGTTGTTTATTCTATTCCATTGCTGTTATACATCCACCATCATCATCTATTGTCTTGGGCTTTAACAGGTGCTGGCTGCCTCCATCATCTACCCCACCTTCTTCACGTGTGTCTCCTGCGGGAAGCAGATCGCCGCCACCGTCATTTCCTGCCTGGCCTTCCTCTTGTACGCCACGGAGGTGGGCCTGATCCGGGCCAAACCCGGCGAGATCAGCGGCTTCCTCTCCACCGTCCCGGGCCTCCTCAAGGTCCTCGAGGCCTTCGTGGCCTGCATCATCTTCATCTCTCTGGACCATGGCTCCTACTCGCGGTTCCCAGGGCTCCAGTGGTGCGTGGCGGTCTATTCGCTATGTTTCATCTTCGCCCTCATCATCATCCTCTTTACTATCTGCCGCCTGCTGTCGCTCTTCCCGTTCCCGTTCGACAAGGTGCTGACGGGCTACAACGTGCTGGCCGTGCTGATGTACATGACGTGCGTGGTGATATGGCCTCTCTATAGCTTCCAGAACAACCACAGCAGACCCAGCGGGTGTGGCCGCAACTGCTACTGGGATAACCAGGTTGTAGTGGCGTTCATGACCTGTTTCAACCTTGTGGTTTACATTGTGGACACGGTCTACTCTTTCAGGCTGGTGTTCTTCGTCACCCCGGCTTAGGACAAAGGTCAAAGGTCACCCACCTTACCCAACCTGAGAACTGGCCCCGAAACACCTTGCCGGATCTTAAACAATAGACTGAACTTTACTTTTGTATACTGTAACCATGCTGTTTTTTTGGAACACTAATTGGTATTGGGAGAACGTCTCTGTATGGTGGATAATAACCGTTTTACTGGGCAAGATTACATTGTGAATGATAATGCTTCTTCATTGAAAAAATGAGGGTTATAGTACTACTAGCAATTCACAAACCATGAGGTGGAGAAGAATGTTCTGAATGCTTGGATCCCTGCGTAGATTCAATGTATATTTTGTCTTCCCGTCTTTAAAATACACAAGGAACTCTGCAGTGCACCCTACGCAGTCCACATGGGCTGTAATCAAAGTGAATAGAAAGATCAAAGAGCTGTTCTTGATATGTTCATTTTATTCTCATATTCTGTTCTCCATTTCATCTCTGTCTCTCTGGCCTTGATTCAATCAGTTCAGCGTTAACCCCCGATAACCCACAACTGCATAGCAGATCATTGGTTTTACTGATTTGACAGCTCCAACGATGTTACACCTTTGTCATGGCCCAAATAAAAACAGATCTGCTATGCAGTTGTCGGCTATCACATCTCCATCTCTCTCTCTCTCTCTCTCTCTCTCTCTCTCTCTCTCTCTCTCTAATCCTGACAAACATGCAATCCAGACAGATATGACAGAATTCAGTTAAATAAGTAAATAAGTAAAACACAACTATTGACATTTAGCTGACGTGACCAAATTGTTTTAATAATGTTATATAACAATAAAATAAAGAAAACATTTGCTTAACACCTATTCTCTTTCTACAACACTGTTAAAGGACATTCAGCAATGCTCCCTCCCTCTCCCTATTTGCTAGGGTGTGTCTGCTATGAGAGGCCCATTGGATGAAATGGCATGGGATGTCGAAGTCCAGCCCAGGGCTTTGCTTTCATGTCTCTTTCTGTGTTTGCTGAGTGCGGCGGGGAAGCCGACAGCGAGATAAGTCTCAACCACACTCCGCTCCGTCCCACCTGGATGACATCACTCTCTTACACAGGCAGCATCTGAATCCCTCATGGACCGTGGCTTACCACAGATTCGATTTGATAGGGAACATATTGGGCCATTCTGAGGCTGCTAAACTAATTATAATTTCTAAAAAGACAGCAGAATAATTGTGGTTGGTGATCTGTTTATGGTAATGATGTCAAGGTCTCTCATGCCCACACTTTGTTTTGTGATACATATGGCAGGGGTTATTCCTTTCTTCATGAGAGAAATTAAGTTAAGTGACGAATGAAGAATCATTGTTCCAAAACAGAAGCCAACAGAATGATGGAGGTTCCTGATCTGATTATGGTAATGAAGTCAAGGTCTTTTATGTCCACATCTTTTCTTCTGTCTTGCAACCTTTGACAGGGATTATTGATTTGTTCAAAAGAGAAATGAAGTTATGTTGCTGCTGTCTCCTTGGCACAGATCAAGAGGGAGCTAAAAGTGAAAAATGGATGAGGCAGATATAGAGAGAGGGAGAGAGAAAGAGAGAGAAATAGAGAGAGAGAAGAGGGAGAGTGAGATAGAAGGAGAAGTATATAGAGAGAGGAGAAGGAGGAAGATTATGAGGGTATATAACAGTGAGAGGGAGTTGGGCAATGCACGGACAATATTTAAAGGGATCATTGTCCTTCAGCTGAGACAGCTGCTGCTGTTGACACAACCATGCAATCTCCATAGACACACATTGGCAGTAGAGTCAATTAATCAAAACAATTGTACATCTCGGTCATTTTTCATTATTGTGTTAAACTGCCCTAGCGGCACCAGTGAATCCAAATGTAATACATTTTGTAAATGATTCCAAAAATCTAGAATGTTACATTCAAAGTTGGTATGGTACACTCTGAACTGGGTCAGTAGTATGCATATAAGTAAGTAAGCATTTCACGGTAAGGTCTACATTTGTTGTATTCGGCTCATGTGACAAATAAAGTTTGATTTGATATCATATTATCTTTATCAACCAGAACATTATTCGATTTCCATTTTCAGTGGAAACAGAATAGTTCCTCTACAAATCCTTTGCCTACCACTCCTCCCCCTTCCCTCCATCTCTTACTCTCCCTTTCTCAAGAACATGGATGAGGATATTAGTCAATAGCCATCAAGTGTCAAAAAAGAGCTTAAGTCAAGTTAGGAACATTAAACTGAACAAACGTGAGGTTACTTCAAAAGCCTGGGTTTCCCTGGTTGGGGGATGTGCACTTGGACCAGAGCTGGGTGCAAATAGTATCAGAAATCTTTCAAATGCTGTAGTTGTGCTTGATTGAGCTTACCTGACACAATGGATCCAATAGAATAGTTCCAAAGGTGCGAACCCCACTGTCTTTCCAAGTAGACTCAATCAAATGCTCAAAGTATTTTAAAGATTTCAAATCTTACTTGAACCTAGGTTTGATATGGTCCCACTCCCAGGGATTGGGTCAGTATTGAAGTTTACCTTTGACAGAGACCAGAGTCCATCATGTGTGGCGTGGGCGAGCCAGATAAGACTGGGTCGTAAAACGTGCAATTAAGCCAAGAGAGGGCAGGATACCCCATAGAAATAGAATGAACAGAACGGGCTTGGAACCTCTAAACTCATGGGTACACTCGCAAAGGCTGCCTGGTATTGTGATGCAATTATTTCCAAGGTAATTATTTCCAAGGTAATTATTTCCAAGGTAATTATTTCCAAGAATGTTAATTGAAATGTTTTTTTATTTAACCTTTATTTAACTAGGTAAGTCAGTTAAGAACAAATTCACAATGACGGCCTAGGAACAGTGGGTTAACTGCCTTGTTCAGGGGCAGAATGACAGATTTTTACCTTGTCACCTTGGGAATTTGATCTACCAACCTTTCGGTTATAGGATTAGCATTGAAAACATGACCAGCGGTCGGGAAATCATGTTATAAAGTGGCTGTAGACAACTTTAAAAACATTTAAATGAATAAAATGACAGTAAAACAGTTAATCTATTTGTTTGCTGAGTAATAGTCTGAAATTCACCTCCGTTGTATTTATTTTCCACTTTGATGGTGAACTTTCTGTACTGCTACCATTCTCTCTCAGTCATTTTCATTCAGGCGCTGGTGCAATGAATTTGTTTATTTTAGAATGCTTTTGCATTTAATTATTAAGCTATCCTAACCTCTGTTATCTTCAACCTAGCCTATGGGTACGCTCGCAATGGCCGCAATCATTGACATGAATGAGGAGGCCCGTTCTATTCACTCTATTTCTATGGGCTACACACCATCATAAACACAGGAGGAGTTTGGCTCGACACAGGCATGCTCTGGTCTCCACAGCATGGGGAAGGAGACTTGGATAATGCAGGAATGAGAGAAGGTCTTACCTTCCTTGGAATTGTAGTGCTTTACTGGAAGGTCCTTAGTCGGCAGGGGAATGCACAGAGAGACAAAGACGGTAGGAGAGGGAGGAGGAGTGGAGATGTCAATGTGACACGGTGGAGAAAAGAAAGTGACACAGCAGAAAATTACTGGGTGAGCTTCCATGAAGAGGAGAATGTAAGTCTTTAAGAGGCAACAGTAAATGAACACAGTTAATTGAATCAGTGATTCATTCAAATGTGAAATATGTACATTTGGTAAAAGAGAGCAAAGGAGAGAGACAGAAAGAAGAACATTAGCCAGAAGAAAGAGAGAGGAAAACAACAAGTCAAGGAACCCTTGGTGAGTAAACAGTCACCCAGTCCCTAGATAGATCCTTCAACAGTATCTCATCATGGTGAACCTGGACCTGAGGTCTCTCACCCTGCCGGTGGGCATCATCCGTATGTTTGAGGTGGTCCTCACCTGTATCTCCTTCAGTCTGGTGGCCTCGGCAGGCCATGTGCTCTCCACACACTGGGACTGGTGCATGTTCACCTGGTGCTTCTGTTGCTTCTTCTCCCTCTTCATCCTCATCATGGAGTTCACCCGCTTCAGCGCCAAGGTGGGGGATGTTTACTGTCTGGATTTGATGGAATAGATTGGTGGGAGGGGAATTTGTGGCTCACGTGTATCGTAGCTTATGTGTATCTGTCTTATATATTTCTAATGTCTATTTCTATTGTAAAGCAGTAGTAGCAGTTGCACGTTTTTCAGGAAAACATATTTTTCAGGAAAACTCTTGGCCCTAGACATAACCTTTCCTCACATCTCCCCTCCTCATCATCTCAAGGTGCCCATCTCCTGGGATGACTTCACTACGGCCTTCGCCGTGCTGGCCACACTAATGTGTTTCACCTCCTCCATCATCTACCCCACCTTCTTCACCTGCCCCACCTGCTACCGCCAGATTGCTGCCACCGTCAGCTCCCTACTCTGTTTTGGATTGTACGTCGGCGAGGTGGTGTTGGCCCGCCTCCGGCCCGGTGGTGAGATCAGTGGCTTCCTGTCCACTGTCCCGGGCCTCCTCAAGATCCTGGAGACTCTGCTGGCCTGTATTATCTTTACGTCGCTGGATCCGGCAAGGTTTCTGTTTCATCCGGGACTGCAGTGGTGCGTGGCGGTTTATTCCCTCTGCTTCATCTTCGCACTCGTCATCATCTTCCTCACCGTCGGTCAGCTGCTGTCGCTCTTCCCCTTCTCGTTTGACAAACTGCTCACGGTCTATAATATTCTGGCCACCATGATGTACATGACTGCCATGGTCATCTGGCCACTGTATAGTTTCGAGAACAACCCCCGGCCCGTTCCGTGTTCCCCCTGTCCCTGGGACAATCTGGTTGTGGTGACATTCATGACCGTGATCAACCTGGTGATCTATATTTTGGATACGATCTACTCGATAAAGGTGGTCTTCTTCACATTGGATGAGGAATAGGCCAGATTCTCAGGAACCTTCACTCCAACTTTTCCAGAACCGGTCAATGACTGACACACTATCATATTGCATGGAGAAACTATTGTTTACTGAATAAGAAACTCCAGCACGTTGGTAATCTTGATTCTCCACATATGGTTGAAAAGATCCATTTCATTTCTAGAGAATGAAGAGTTTATTTTCAAATCAATGACTGAGAGCTTGGAAGAAGAACAATTGCAGAACGTTGGCAGAACATTTGCTGATGTCTTTTGCTTCAGACATGTGGAAGATATTTAGTTATTCCTATAACACTGTAAATGAACTCTTATTGCAGATGAGGATTCTACAGGCAAGGACACACTGTTTATCACTTGTAGCTATTAAAGTGTGCAGTAGGAAGCTGAGTTAATGATTGATCGTATCGATTTCATAGAAATAAAAAATACAGAATTTTGGATCCTGATGCAAATACAATATGAATGTCTAATCTGGCAACATGGTATGTATAACCGTTCCTTTGGGCCAAAGGCACTAGCAGCAATATAGATTCTGCCAATTGCAAAGGATTTGTGATCTTATATTCATGTTGACCACTTCTTTCTTGGTTGTTAGACATGTTCTCTTGTTGTACTGCTAGTTGGCTCACTAACTGCCAGATCGTTGATTACCTGCTGAAGTGCTATGTGGACTGCACACTAAAAACAAATGGTTCTACAGTATATAGTGCCAAATAATAGTTATTTGGCTCATAACGATAGTGTATCCTATTTTGGTACTATATAGAACCCTTTTTTGAAGGTTCTATAAAGAACCATGTTCACAAGGTTATAAATGGAACTATTATGGTGCTATAAAGAAACCTTTCCTAAGGTTCTAAAAATAACTTTAAAAAAGGTTCTACATAGCACCAAAAAGGGTTCCGCTATCATTACAACCCTTTTTGGTGCTATAAAGAACCCTTTTTAATGGTTATTTATAGAGCCTTTATGGAGAATGGTTATATTAAATTAAGAACCTTTCTCAATCTCAAAGGTTCTACAAAGAACCCTTTGAAGAACCAGAGAGAGATATTTATTCTGGTTAGACATATACTGTTAAAATTCCATAGGTGTTGTTGAATCAGGTGTGGTAGCTCTGGAACAGCTGGGGTTCTCTGAGGAGAGAATTGAGAACTGCTGGTTTAGGTATTTTTAAAAGACTGGAGTTGGAAGGGGACTCAACTCAAGAACTGATCTTTCATTATGATGTTGACCTTTTCTTAGACGCCAATAGAATAGGGAGAGGTAATCAGAGAAGGTTTGTGTACAGGACAGGGACCTTCTCCATTGAAGTGTACCATCTTTCAGATGCAGACATAGGGTGCATTCAAAATGTCCAGTAGTGCACTATATAGGGAATAGGGTGCCATTTCGGAAGCATCCATAGACACTTCATTCTGTCTGCTTTTGAATGGGCATGACGATTATATCCTCAAATTCACAGTCATGTAAGATATATAAAAACTGATATTCGTGTTTGTGGATTAATTTACTTCTGTTAGATGCCTTTCATTAACCTCTATGGGATCGGTGACCCACCCTCAGGAGGGTTGAGTTAACGTGCGTTAATGTGATTAGCATGACATTGTAAGTAACAAGAACATTTCCCAGGACATAGACATATCTTATATGGGCTGAAAGCTTAAATTATTGTTAATCTAACTGCACTGTCCAATTTACAGTAGCTATTACAGTGAAATAATACCATGCTATTGTTTGAGTGCACAGTTATGTACTTGAAAATGTATCAATAAACCAGTTAGGCACATTTGGGCAGACTTGACACAACATTTTGAACAACATTTTGAACAGTAATGCAATGGTTCATTGGATCAGTCTAAAACTTTGCACATACACTGCTGCCGTCTAGTGGCCAGAATCCAAAGGGCGCCTGGACTCCTAAGTGATATGATGGCCTTTCTATTGCATTTCAAAGTTGATGGGACAAAAAATAATAATTGAAAACTCATGTTTTTTCTTTGTATTATCTTTACCAGATCTAATGTGTTATATTCTCCTACATTCATTTCACATTTCCACAAACTTCAAAGTGTTTCCTTTCAAATATGCATATCCTTGCTTCAGGTCCTGAGCTACAGGCAGTTAGATTTGGGTATGTCATTTTAGGCAAAAATGTAAAACAATTTGCCTACAAAATACTTGCATAGCGTATAGCAATGATTGACAACCAAAATCTATGGCAACATGCTAACAATAGAGATGTGTGAATGATTAATGACACACATTAACCTTTGTTCCCTCTCAGCTCACTGTATGATTGAACCAGAGAGCGTTGGACAAGGGCTGTGCAACTCAAACAAATGTTCAGATATATATAGATTGTGTAAAATGTATCATTAAGAAAAGGGAATCGTGTCAGTTCTTGTCATTGTCTATCCGCAACAGTCCTACTGGTTCACGTCATTCGTTACACTCCCTGGTGTGATCATGTTAATCATTACCCAAAGGTTGTGTTGATGTGGGTTGCTAGGCTGTGTTGCCACTTGTAGTTTATGACTCAATAACAATAGACCTACTGATCAACGTAACCAACTTGAAAATAGCAGAAGTGATACTGTATTTTTCTCAATAAAAAGAAGTGACAGATTTCACAGTTGTAACTTCTGTCTGCTGAAGCGTGAGCTAAATAGTGGCTCAATCACATGACTGAGAATATACAAATCAGACTCTCATTGTACTTCTGAAAAGTTTCATTAAGTTTGATGTATAAACCAGTCTGGAGCGAAGATAGATTTGGAATATATGTCATTAGAGAGAAAAGGGCTTGTCCTTGCTGCATTGTCTATTGTCAAATAAAAAATGATTTGTCATATGCACAGGATTCAGTGAAATGTAAACAGTACAGTGAAATGCTTGCAAGCTCTCCTGTCAGCTATTGTTGTTCTTCTGAATTGACAAAGACTGAGTTTTTTCTGTTGTTGCTGTGTTTGAGCCGCTACAGTTAATTTACATGCAAAATGTTAGGGAAGTGAGGTTTTGTGGTTTGTGCATAATGTGACTGACCGGACTCTACCTTGGATAATTTCTACAGAAGGCTACTCCGAATGACAAAGAGCAGGTAATAGTCCTAGGAAGTAAAAAGTTAGCAAAACTATGAGGTACTTAAGTTGGGACTAAAGACTTATGATTTATGGATACACTTAATTTCTCATAACTATGGACACACTTTCAAGGTGCATACTTGGACATCAGATGTGCAAACAAAGTTGAAAGTTTTTCAAAGAAAATGTTCACAGAATCCTTCTGTCTGGCTGGAAAAATAAATTTTTTACGGATCTATTTCTTTAGAAATGCGATCAAGTTCACAATACATGACAGTCAAACAACTGTGCCTGCAGCCAAGGACCAAGAGTCAGTGGCAGCCAATAAATGATGATATCATGTATAATCAGACCTGCCTGCAGGCTATTTCAAGAGAGAAATTGAAACTAAATGTGGTGCCATATTTCCTCTGGCCTCTCTTTCTCTCCTCTTTGGTCTGTCCTTTCTCTCCTCTTTGGTCTGTCCTTTCTCTCCTCTTTGGTCTGTCCTTTCTTTCCTCTTTGGTCTGTCCTTTTCTCCTCTTTGGTCTGTCCTTTGGTCTGTCTTTGGTCTGTCCTTTCTCTCCTCTTTGGTCTGTCCTTTCTCTCCTCTTTGGTCTGTCCTTTCTCTCCTCTTTGGTCTGTCCTTTCTCTCCTCTTTGGTCTGTCCTTTTCTCCTCTTTGGTCTGTCCTTTCTCTCCTCTTCGGTCTGTCCTTTCTCTCCTCTTTGGTCTGTCCTTCTCTCCTCTTTGGTCTGTCCTTTCTCTCCTCTTTGGTCTGTCCTTTCTCTCCTCTTTGGTCTGTCCTTTCTCTCCTCTTTGGTCTGTCCTTTCTCTCCTCTTCGGTCTGTCCTTTCTCTCCTCTTTGGTCTGTCCTTTCTCTCCTCTTTGGTCTGTCCTTTCTCTCCTCTTTGGTCCGTCATTTCGCTCCTCTTTGGATCGTCATTTCGCTCCTCTTTGGTCGTGAGCACACTTGTCAATGGAAACTTTGATTTATGTACACATGTATTACACTGTGAACAGCAGCTCTGATACCTCCATGGGACCAGGTTGATGTGAATAAATCAGCTTTGTGTCCGGAATTCTCTTTGTCTGTCTGGGACGTTGGGTGTGGGGGAGGCAGGTGTGCAAAGAAAAAACCTAGTATCTCAAAAAAGTCAATTTTTTGCAGTTGTTTTCAGATCTAATACCATTGAGTCTTGGAAGTTGACACGGTGTTTCGGATGTTTTTAATTGATCCTTGAGCCATAAAACATTTACAACATATGCATGGCAATGACTACTTTCAATTTATGTAAAATAATCCAAATTGACAAAAATGTAGATAGAAGGGTTTTCAGGGCAGCCCTTGGTGTGTAGGGATAGACTTATGCTGGGGCATTTTACATGGGTAAGGGAGTTGCCTGAACCCTTGGACACAAAGGAGGTCATAGGTTGAGAGAAAACTGACTGTCCCTTGCTGACTGTGTGTTCTGAGTGAACCTGTCCTGCATAATCAAGGTTGGGGAGTAATGGATTACATGTAATCTGTTACATATAATCCATATGCACATACAGTGCAGGAAAGTATTCAGACCCCTTCACTTTTCTACATTTTGTTACGTTACAGCCTTACTCTAAAATTGATTAAATTGTTTCCCCCTCATCAATCTACACACAATACCCCATAATGGCAAAGCAAAAACAGGTCAAATATTTTTTTTGCAACATTTCATATATGTATAAAAAAAAAACGTAAATATCACCGTTATCATAAGTATTCAGACCTTTTACTCAGTACTTTGTTGAAGCACCTTTGGCAGCAATTACAGCCTCAAGTCTTCTTGGGTATGACGCTACAAGCTTGGCAAACCTGTATTTGGCGAGTTTCTCCCATTCTTCTCTGCAGATCCTCTCAAGCTGAACAGCTATTATCAGGTCTCTCCAGAGATGTTCAATCGGTTTCAAGTCCAGGCTCTGGCAGGGCCACTCAAGGACATTCAGAGATTGTCCCGAAGCCACTCCTGCCTTGTCTTGGCTGTGTGGGTCATTGTCTTGTTGGAAGGTGAACCTTTGCCCCAGTCTGAGGTCCTGAGCGCTCTGGAGCAGGTTTTCATCAAGGATCTCTCTGTACTTTGCTCCGTTCATCTTTCCCTCGATCCTGACTATTTTCCCAGTCCCTGGCGCTGAAAAACATCCCCACACCATGATGCTGCCACCACCATGCTTTACCGAAGGGATGGTGCCAGGTTTTCTCCAGGCGTGACGCTTGGCATTCAGGCCAAAGAGTTCAATCTTGGTTTCATCAGACCAGAGAATCTTGTTTCTCATGGTCCTAGAGTCCTTTAGGTGCCTTTTGACAAACTTCAAGCGGGCTGACATTTGCCTTTTACTGAGGAGTGGCTTCCGTCTGGCCACTCTACCATTAAGGCCTGATTGGTGGAATGCTGCAGAGATGGTTGTCCTTCTGGAAGGTTCTCCCATCACCACAGAGGAACTCTGGAGCTCTGTCAGAGTAACCATTGGGTTCTTGGTCACCTCCTGACCAAGGCCCTTCTCCCCGATTGCTCAGTTTGGCCGGGCGTCCAGCTCTAGGAAGAGTCTTGGTGGTTCCAAACGTCTTCCATTTAAGAATGATGGAGGCCACTGTGTTCTTGGGGACCTTCAATGCTGCATACATTTTTTCATACCGTTCCCCAGATCTCGACACAATCCTGTCTCGGAGCTCTACGAATAATTCCTTTGGCCTCACGGCTTGTGTTTTGCTCTGACATGCACAGTCAACTGTGGGATCTTATATAGACAGTGTGCCTTTCTAAATCATGTCCAATCAATTGAATTTACCACAGGTGTACTCCAATCAAGTTGTAGAAACATCTCAAGAATGATCAATGGAAACAGGATGCAGCTGAGCTCAATTTCAAGTCTCATAGCAAAGGGTCTGAATGATTATGTAATAAGGTATTTCTAAAAACCTGTTTTCGTTTGTCATTTTGGGTTATTGTGTGTAGATTGATGAGGAAATGTTTTTATTTAATCTATTTTAGAAAAAGGCTGTAATGTAACAAAATGTGGAAAAAGTCAAAGGGTCTGAATATTTTCTGAATGAACTGTATGCATATATTACATGTAACAGATTACAGAAAAACTGTAACTGTAATCTGTCACGTTATCAGCTAAATTATTGTAATCAGATTACAAATACTTTTGAAAAACTAAAAGATTTCTTCTAGGATTACTTTAAAATTCAGAAACGATGTCTCTGAAAACATACATTATGACACCTTTCTGTTTTCTCGATGATACTCAAATCAGCATTGAAAAAAGGTTTTAAGTTTGGTTCCGCCTGAGCGAGTCTGACCACAAGTCAGAGACCACTATGATGACTCACCAAATGCATTTTATAGATTGTGGGAAAAGAGCAGGAATAGGCTTTGTAGGCTACAGTCTAAGCTGTGTCTTCCAATGGTGTGACTGTTGTCGTCATGCAAAGATTATACATCCAATTTGACTATAGCTCAGCTTTCAACACCATTGTGCCCACCATCACTATGCTAAGGACCCTGGGATTAAAAACCTCCCTCTGCAACTGGATCCTGGACTTCCAGACCAGCTGCCCCCAGGTGGTGAGGATAGGCAACAATCAAATCAAATCAAATCAAATTTTATTTGTCACATACACATGGTTAGCAGATGTTAATGCGAGTGTAGCGAAATGCTTGTGCTTCTAGTTCCGACAATGCAGTAATAACCAACAAGTAATCTAACTAACAATTCCAGAACTACTGTCTTATACACAGTGTAAGGGGATAAAGAATATGTACATAAGGATATATGAATGAGTGATGGTACAGAGCAGCATAGGCAAGATACAGTAGATGGTATCGAGTACAGTATATACATATGAGATGAGTATGTAAACAAAGTGGCATAGTTAAAGTGGCTAGTGATACATGTATTACATAAGGATGCAGTCGATGATATAGAGTACAGTATATACGTATGCATATGAGATGAATAATGTAGGGTAAGTAACATTATATAAGGTAGCATTGTTTAAAGTGGCTAGTGATATATTTACATCATTTCCCATCAATTCCCATTATTAAAGTGGCTGGAGTTGAGTCAGTGTCAGTGTTTTGTCAGCAGCCACTCAATGTTAGTGGTGGCTGTTTAACAGTCTGATGGCCTTGAGATAGAAGCTGTTTTTCAGTCTCTCTAAAAACATCCGCCATGCTGATTCTCAACACTCGGCTGATCGTGGACTACAGGAAGGCCCGATCCACATCAATGGGGCTGTTGTGGAGCAGGTTGTGAGCTTCAAGTTCCTCAGTGTCCACATCACTAAGGAACTATCATGGTCCACACACGTCAACACAGTTGTGAAGAGGGCACGACCATGCCTCTTCCCCCTCATAAGGCTGAAAAGATTTGGCATGGGCTCTCAGATCCTGAAAAAGCTCTATAGCTGCGCCATTGACAGCATCTTGCCTGGCTGCATCACCGCTTGGTATGGCAACTGCTTGGCATCCGACCGCAAGACACTACAGATGATAGTGCGTAGGGCCCAGTACATCACTGGGGCCGATATCCCTGCCATCCAGGACCGCTTACCAAGCGGTGTCAGATGAAGGTCCTAAAATTGTCAAGGACTCCTGCCACCTAGACTTTTCTAGACTTTTCTCTCTGCTACTGCACGGCAAGCGGTACAATGCACCAGGTCTGGAACCAACAGGACCCTGAACAGCTTCTACCCCCATGCCTCAAGACTGATAAATAGTTAGTTAAATAGTTAACCAATAGCATTGACCCTTTTTGCACTAACTTTTTTGACTCATCACATAGGCAGCTATTATTGTTTATTATCTACCCTGTTGCCGAGTCACTTTATCCATACTTATATATACATATCTACCTCAATTACCTCGTACCCCTGCCCATTGACTCGGTACTGGTACCCTCTGTATATAGCCAAGTTATCGTTATTCATTGTGTATTCATTCCTTGTGTTATTATTTTTACATTTTTCTACATTTTTTTTTCTTTCTCTCTGCATTGTTGGGAAGGACCCGTAAGTAAGCGTTTCACTGTTAGTCTATACCTGTGGTGTCACGTCCTGACCTTAGTTCCTTTTTTTAATGTCTCTATTTAAGGTTGGTCAGGGCATGAGTTGGGGTGGGCATTCTGTTTTATTCTATGTGTGTATTTCTATGTGTTTGGCCTGGTATGGTTCCCAATCAGAGGCAGCTGTCAATCGTTGTCTCTGATTGAGAACCATACTTAGGCAGCCTGTTTTCGCCCTTGAGTGGTGGGTAGTTGTTTTCTGTCTCTGTCCCAGACAGGACTGTTTTGTTTGTTCCGTTTTGTTATTTTTGTTCCAGTGTTCAGTGTAATTAAAAGATCATGAACACGTACCACGCTGCACCTTGGTCCTCTCTCTTCCACCTACGACAGCCGTTACATGTGGTTTACAAAGCATGTGACAAATAACATTTTATTTTATTCATTTAGCTATTTGCGCCTTAAAGATTTTGGTTGTTTTGTATGGCTGTTCACAAATGTTACAGAATATGTGTATTTTAACCTAATAATGTTTGAATTGAAGAACATTAAGCTGCCTATCAATCATTGCTTTTGCGACCAGTGAACAGCCAGTGAAAACAGTGCAACAACTTCATAGTGAAGATCCCAGCCTATGGAACACAAGGTTGAGTCAATTCCTCCCTTCTAAACTCCTCCATGGTATTGTGCTCCACATACTGTCAGAAACAAGTTTCATTGACAAAGACCACGAGTGTGGCTTTTATTGCTCAATCTAATGAATGCTGCATAAAATAATGTCCCTAGGCCTAATGGACACATGCTCAAACTCACACATGCACCTTTGATAGATTTAAAGTGTCACAAAAAAAAAAGTTAAACAATAGGCCAATAACAAATGTGGGATTCATTTTTCACAAGCAAATATAACTTTTTGGTAGTTCTCAAAGCAATTAGCCCAATCAGTCAGTCAAGGGGTATTAAATAATTGTAATGACTGTAAATCTGGCTTTATTTTCTATTGTAAAGACATACCCTAATATACCCTACATAACCCGTAAGGGAAAAATGCAACATCAATTTAAGGTCAGCTATGTAAACTCTAACATTGATTTATCCTACAAAATATGTTGTTCAATTGGTAATATTCATTTTTCTCTTCTTCGAATATCTCAAGGGGAAAGTCATCTGAAAGTAACTGAAAGTAATCAGATTACGTTACTGAGTTTGGGTAATCCAAAAGTTACGTTACCTATTACAATTTTGGACAGGTAACTAATAATTGTAACGGATAACATTTATACAGTAACCTACCCAACCCTGAGCATAATCAAATAGTTGTTGACTTTACCTCCCTGGAATTATAGTGGAAGAGGCTGTGTTGGTGTCCTCCAGTGACTTAAGAGTTTGAGAGCCAGCTATGCAGCAGAGAGGTGGTCTTACTTTGCAAGAAGAATGATTTTAATCCTGTTTACATGGACACATCTGAAATCAGCCTACCTGATGGAACTTAAATAAATGCACAAAATGATTTCCAAGATGCATATTTTCAGTTTTTCTGAACTCACTACACTCACCCATAAGAGTGGGGCTTGTGCTGCTGGAACACCACTTACGTTGTTAACATGTCAAACTAAATGGAATGACTGCTTAGAAAATCTGATATTTTAATCGGTGTATGCTTACTTCCATTTTGACCTGACTATTGCCATACGCTTCCTATTGCCATAATCAAATTATTATTGTGCCTGTAAACATGCTCATTGCTACATTATTAATGTCTCGGAGCACCATGGAATTCTAATTAGTCATGACATGTTTTTTAACAATTGGCACATCAAATCACTTGCCCTCTGGTGGATGAATGACCACTTCTGCTCCGTACTTGTAACTACCTTGGACAAACGTCCAATAATGCAGAGAGCAGCTTGCTACAAGACTGTTTGTGAGTGTTCACTCAGCCTTACCCATTCTGTGGTGATTCACCCACCAAGCCAAGGACAGTGTTTTATTCCAGCCCCGCCTGCAGGGACAGGGAGGAGGATCTATCATGGCTCCTGAGATCCTAAATTCACCACTAATGAGAGAAAGTACTTTTATAGAACTAATGACCAACAGAGGAACGAGGAGTGACTCACACTGTGCTGTATTGAGACAGACTTGTTACTGAGTTATTATTTGGTTGTGCGTTCATTATTGCATGGTTGGGTTTTGGTCAGGACTTAATAACCGTCTTTGGATTGGTTTTGATGTGATGACTGATGGCTGGTCATGTGGTCCTTTGTGATTTGCGAGAGAGGCAATTATTTTCTCCATCCCACCTCCATCTGTCTGGTAGTTATAAGAGGTGGTGACAGTGCGGTCTCTCACACTGTGTGTGTTCACCCATGTTAATCTGTGACTGTGTTTTTCCTGCACGCGCGTGTGTGTACGTGTGTGTGCACAGCAGTGTGTGTGTGTGTGTGTGTGTGTGTGTGTGCCTTTATTTGATAGAAGTCAGTTATTATTGTTTGTATATATATACAAATCATGGAATGGGTAACATTTTAATATATATTTATACAATATATAATTCCACAATTTCTATTTAACCTTTAACTAGGCAAGTCATTTAAGAACAAATTCATATTTACAATGACGGCCAACCCAGACAAACATTTTAATATATATTATAAATATATATTCAAATGTTACCCATTCCATGATTTGTATTACAATTTCAGATGACTTCACACAGTTAAGATAGAGGTCAGTTATACACAGAGGTTTGCTGTACAGACGTGCTTTGTTCTAGAGGTCTGAGTGGGTCCTGCAGTCATCCCTTAACTCTGTCCTTCTGCAGGTAGTTGATGGGCTCCAGACATATCATTGCCAGCTGTCTGCTTCCCCAGGACCTACCAACCCAAGGCAAGACCTGCAGACTAGGGGCCTGACACTGGGTCTGGGGTCTGGGGTCTGGGGGGAGATGGGGAGAGCTGGAGGTATGGAGCTACTGCAGATGTAGAGGGGTGGAATTAGTGTGTTATATATATATACATGTATATATATATATAAATTATATGTATATATGTATATACATGTATATATATATATATATAATTTATATATCTTATTTAACCTTTATTTAACTAGGCAAGTCATTTAAGAACAAATTTGTGTTTACAATGACGGCCTACCCAGCCAAACCCGAGATATATATCCATACATACATACATACATACATACATACATACATACACACAAACATACATACATACATACATACATACATACATACATACATACATACATACATACATACATACATACATACATACATACATACATACATACATACATACATACATACACACAAACAAACGTACTGCTTAAGGGGACATACACAAGATATGCATACTTGTGTCTGCAAGACCTATGTCTACTTGCGCACACGCACACACACGCACACACACATACACACACATACACACACATACACACACATACACACACATACACACACATACACACACATACACACACAGAGCAGTGGTTCCCAGGAAATGCTTTTCCTTTGTGACGAAGGTGAACCACAAACGCTAACATCTGTTAACATTCATCCCGGACGAGCCCCCATATGTCACGACACCAGTAACTAGCCCAATGATTTTATTTTGCTGCACTCGTCTGGGCGTCTTAGGCCTAGCTACATGGTATGTAACCTGATGTGATGTGTGCATAAATGTGTGAGGTAAGCGTATGCGACCAGGTGTTGAATGCATGTACCCAGGAGACAACAACCTTGCCTCAGGTCCAGAGCCAGCTCCTTCTTGACCTCTTGGTTGACCAGTCCAAGTGGATTATTATTTGTTCGGATGGTGACAAAAATAAACATACACAAAGGAAAACTACAAACATGCATTCCCCATACTAAAGTCTCAAAGCCAAGGCCTTATGGCCACCAAACAAACCTGCAGCCTCGTGGCCACCAAACAAACCTGCAGCATCATGGTCACCAAACAAACCTGCAGCATCATGGTCACCAAACAAACCTGCAGCCTCGTGGCCACCAAACAAACCTGCAGCCTCGTGGCCACCAAACAAACCTGCAGCCTCGTGGCCACCAAACAAACCTGCAGCCTCTTGGCCACCAAACAAACCTGCCACCAAACAAAGCATCATGGTCACCAAACAAACCTGCAGCATCATGGTCACCAAACAAACCTGCAGCCTCGTGGCCACCAAACAAACCTGCAGCATCATGGTCACCAAACAAACCTGCAGCATCATGGCCACCAAACAAACCTGCAGCCTCATGGCCACCAAACAAACCAGCAGCCTCATGGTCAAAAAACAAACGAACAGCCTCATGGCCACCAAACAAACCTGCAGCCTCATGGCCACCAAACAAACCTGCAGCATCATGGCCACCAAACAAACCTGCATCCTCATGGCCACCAAACAAACCTGCAGCCTCATGGCCACCAAACAAACCAGCATCCTCATGGCCACCAAACAAACCTGCAGTCTCATGGCCACCAAACAAACCAGCAGCCTCATGGTCAAAAAACAAACCAGCAGCCTCATGGCCACCAAACAAACCTGCATCCTCATGGCCACCAAACAAACCTGCATCCTCATGGCCACCAAACAAACCTGCAGCCTCATGGCCACCAAACAAACCAGCAGCCTCATGGTCACCAAACAAACCTGCAGCATCATGGTCACCAAACAAACCTGCAGCATCATGGCCACCAAACAAACCTGCAGCCTCATGGCCACCAAACAAACCAGCAGCCTCATGGTCAAAAAAAAACAAACAAACAGCCTCATGGCCACCAAACAAACCTGCATCCTCATGGCCACCAAACAAACCTGCAGCCTCATGGCCACCAAACAAACCAGCAGCCTCATGGCCAAAAACAAACCAGCAGCCTCATGGCCACCAAACAAACCTGCAGCCTCATGGCCACCAAACAAACCAGCAGCCTCATGGTCAAAAAACAAACCAGCAGCCTCATGGCCACCAAACAAACCAGCAGCCTCATGGCCACCAAACAAACCAGCAGCCTCATGGTCAAAAAACAAACCAGCAGCCTCATGGCCACCAAACAAACCAGCAGCCTCATGGCCACCAAACAAACCAGCAGCCTCATGGCCACCAAACAGACCTGCAGCCTCATGGCCACCAAACAAACCTGCAGCCTGGGGATGCAGTGTGGAAGTGGTAGTCATGGATCTCCTAACATGAACCTTAGTTAGTATCATAACAATCAGGGACAACCAGGACTACGGGTGAGTCTCCCTCCTCTCTTATAAGATCTTATTTCTCCAGGATCCCCAGGATAGGAGAGCCATTCATCCATGAAGCACCTGAGCCGCGGTGGGCGAATTAATCAATGCCCTTCGACAGACTGATATATCACTCAGTGTCACATGACGTCATCTTCATTTGGACAGATCCACTGTGTGAGACAGACAGCATTGTGAAATTCAGGATGTGAGTAACCTGTCAATCAGCAACCTGTCAATCAAGATGTTGTCGAACCTACTTTTATTGACAGATGAGGTGTCTTTAACAAATTATTATTTGCTACCCACACACACACATTCAGAACCAATTGTACTTGCATGCATGCACACGCAGGCCCGCACACACATATACACACAAGAATACACACACACTTGCCTCATGGAAGGTTATTTGTGGTACCTTTCTCTGGCAGCCTGTCTCTATGCAGGCCACATTATGCCGGAAGATAAGGGCAGGCAAGGGACCAAAATCCAAGCTGACGCTGCTACTTCTGAAGTGTTAACTAATAATGAGAGGTCTTTTTTTGGGTAACCCCTGTTACACTAATCTTGGCACCACAAACCAAATGTCATGTGGCCAGCTAGACCACTGTCATACCCACCCAATATCAACATAAACCACTGACACATTTCAAAATGTAACTGATAATCACATTGAATAATTATTCTAAAACAATAGATTATTATTTCCTAGATAGTTTTCCTTGAAGGCTGAAGAACAAACCTGTTATTTTCGATGGACACATAGTTCAAGTGATTATCCGGTTCAATTACAAAGCTGTCACTCAAATGTCTAAGGATGAAGGGGCAGAACATTCTAATAGAGAATATAGGCAGTTTTAATATTTTAATAATGTGTATATTCTAACGATAATTGGGTTTATAAAAAGCCTTTAGATTACTATTTTGAACAATAGCTAATAGTGCTTAACTGACAGCTAATGTAATTTACATGACAGATGATGACTGATTAATTAAAATGACCAATTAATGATCAATTCATGAATTAATTTGGCTCTCCAAGAAAGGAGGAAAACACTCTGTAAAGCAGCTAATAAAATCAAAGTAATTATCTCATGAATTCATTGTTAAGGGCTTGTCTGGGCTCTCTGATTGAATCTCCACTCTGTGAAAAGTCCATCTTTTAAATTCAAAACTTGTGAGAAGTACCACTCCACATAATGAAAACAATGAAATATGGCCTGAAGGACTACAGTAGTACCATTACTTATAAGTGATGAAAAAGGAGCTCTTCAGTACCCTAGATCTACCATGGAAGAGTAAGGAAAACGAGCCTCAAACGAGTGTAGCTGAAAATCTGAATATATTGGATTCTGCATGTCTGCATGAGCAGCAAAAAAAGCCACTTCTCTCCAGGAAAAACATCAGGGACAGACTGATATTCTGCAAAAGGTACAGGGATTGGACTGCTGAAGACTGGTGTAAAGTAATTTTCTCTGATGAATCCCCTTTCCGATTGTTTGGGGCATCCAGAAAAAAGCTTGTCCGGAGAAGACAAGGTGAACGCTACCATCAGTCCTGTGTCATGCCAACAGTAAAGCATCCTGAGACCATTCATGTGTGGGGTTGCTTCTCAGCCAAGGGAGTGGGCTCACTCACAATTTTAAGAACATAGCCATGAATAAAGAATGGTACCAACACATCCTCTGAGAGCAACTTCTCCCAACAATCCAGGAACGGTTTGGTGATGAACAATGCCTTTTCCAGCATGATGGAGCACCTTGCCATAAGGCAAAAGTGATAACTAAGTGGCTCGGGAAACAAAACATCGATATGTTGGGTCCATGGCCAGGAAACTCCACCGACCTTAATCCCACTGAGAACTTGTAGTCAATCCTCAAGAGGCGGGTGGACAAACAAAACCCCACAATTTCTGACAAACTCCAAGCATTGATTATGCAAGAATGGGCTGCCATCAGTCAGGATGTGGCCCAGAAGTTAATTGACAGCATGCCAGGGCGGATTGCAGAGGTCTTGAAAAAGAAGGGTCAACACTGCAAATATTGACTCTTTGCATTGACTCTTTGCACTTCATGTAATTGTCAATTAAAGCCGTTGACACTTATGAACTGTTTGTAATTATACTTCACTATTCCATAGCAACATCTGACAACAATATCTAAAGACACTGAAGCAGCAAACTTTGTGGAAATTAATATTTGTGACATTCTCAAAAATTTGGCCACGACTGTAAATAGCACCTTTGTGTATTCTCTCTGGCAGTTCAATTTATCCAATGAGTTTTTCACAGCTAATCTCCAACAACCGCTACCTCTACCCAGCCCAGCTTCATCTCCAACAACCACTACTTCTACCCAGCCCAGCTTCATCTCCAACAACCACTACTTCTACCCAGCCCAGCTTCATCTCCAACAACCACTACCTCTACCCAGCCCAGCTTCATCTCCAACAACCACTACCTCTACCCAGCCCAGCTTCATCTCCAACAACCACTACCTCTACCCAGCCCAGCTTCATCTCCAACAACCGCTACCTCTACCCAGCCCAGCTTCATCTCCAACAACCACTACTTCTACCCAGCCCAGCTTCATCTCCAACAACCACTACCTCTACCCAGCCCAGTTTCATCTCCAACAACCACTACCTCTACCCAGCCCAGCTTCATCTCCAACAACCGCTGCCTCTACACAGCCCAGCTTCATCTCCAACAACCGCTACCTCTACCCAGCCCAGCTTCATCTCCAACAACCACTACCTCTACACAGCCCAGCTTCATCTCCAACAACCACTACTTCTACCCAGCCCAGCTTCATCTCCAACAACCGCTACCTCTACCCAGCCCAGCTTCATCCCCATCCATAGGCCCTGGCATTGGACATGTATTCCTAATATGGACACCCATATCAGTGGATGTTTAGGAGGGCTTTGTCAATCAGAAAGAATGCAACTCATTTTCTGTCTTCATTTACTCCCTTCCCAGAGGAGTAGAGAGCCAGGACAGCACTGACCCTGCCCAAACCCTCTTCTTGTCCTCCTATCCTCATCTCCTTTCCTAGTGGGTCCATTGTCGTCACTGGTCTGCTCCGTGCTCCAACCAATTAGCTGCTGTTTCTGTGAATAACAAGCACAGAGATGTATTATTTTTGTATCTTTCGTTCTTGCGTTCCAACTTGCAGACTGTCTGAAATTGAATAGAACACCAAATAGGCGTCTTACTTTTCCATATCAAATCCACCAACAGTAGCAAAGGAGAATACTATTATTTCTGTATCTGTATTCTTCAGTCAGAGTTATGACTAGTAGTGGAGGGCTACACTGAACATCCCTAAGCCAACAAAGATAGAAGACGTGGGTTAAAATACTATTTGAAATCCTTTCAAATACTTTAGCTGTGCTTGATTGAACTTGCCTGGAGCAATAGAATAGTCTCAAAATTGCAAGTAGTATTTGAACCCAGGTCTGGAAGATCGTATCTGTTCTGAGTTTCTGCTATGTGTTTATTGGTCACAGAGGGATTAGACTAGCCTTGTAATTACCAGACTGATTACCACTGCGTAGGGGAAAGCCATGTAAGTTCACGAGACCAGGCGGCTTGCGAGGCTGGGATTAGACAACATGGCTGAGAGAATACAGTTGATCAGGGGGAACCAGGAAGGACAAAGCTCAGAGGACAGATTGCAGGAACAGAATGTTGTGATGAAGAGAGGAAGGCTAGGGGAGAGCAGCTGATAGTGATGTGGCACATTTGGAAACAAAGACGATAAACTATTATTTTACAGCATCTGGTGGATGGAGAGGAAAGTGGGTGTTGTGGAAGCAATATTACACAGAGATAGATAGAGAGGGAGAATGACAGAGAGAAGGAAACAGACAGAGAGAGAAGGGCATAGAAAAAGAAACACAGAGAGAGGGAGATAACCATTATAGAAAGAGAAAAATGGAAGACAGAGAAAACAATGGGAGAGAGAGGGAGAGAGAGGGAGATAACCATTATAGAAAGAGAAAAATGGAAGACAGAGAAAACAATGGGAGAGAGATGGAGAGAGAGGGAGAGAGAGGAGAGAGAGGGAGATAACCATTATAGAAAGAGAAAAATGGAAGACAGAGAAAACAGTGGGAGAGAGAGGGGAGAGAGGGAGAGAGAGGGAGAGAGAGGGAGATAACCATTATAGAAAGAGAAAAATGGAAGACAGAGAAAACAGTGGGAGAGAGGGAGAGAGAGGGAGAGAGAGGGAGATAACCATTATAGAAAGAGAAAAATGGAAGACAGAGAAAACAATGGGGAGAGAGAGGGAGAGAGAGAGAGAGAAAGAGAAGAGAGAGGGAGAGGAGAGAGAGAGGGAGATAACCATTATAGAAAGAGAAAAATGGAAGACAGAGAAAACAATGGGAGAGAGGGAGAGAGAGAGAGAGAGGGAGAGAGAAAAGAGAGAGGGAGAGAGAGGGAGAGAGAGGGAGATAACCATTATAGAAAGAGAAAAATGGAAGACAGAGAAAACAATGGGAGAGAGAGGGAGAGATTGAGAGGGAAAGAGCAAAAGAAAGAGATATGATTAAAGGTACTACGTGTAACAATGTAACACACAAACTGTCTCTATTGGCAAATTGACTGGGGCCAGCAAATCTCTTGTTGTCAAATTGACTGGTCCGTTGTTGATTGAACTCATAGCTTCTTTAAGTTTGGACAGGTCACCATACTCTCATCTCTTTGAGTGACGCATGTTCAGAGAGTGGACATAGACAATGTTGTCACACTAAGTCAAGCGAGGTGCCATGCGTCATAGGAGTCATCAACCCCAGAGGTCTTTCCTCCCCCTGTTAACATTCACCACGTCCACAGGCTTTAGAATAGTGCTATTTCTGTCTTTTTATTGAGTCTTTAACTCTACCCCTCCTTCCCTGCCTCTGTCCTCTATATATCTCTTCCTCTATTTTATGTATTTGCTCCCTCTCTCCTTACATTCCTCCCTCTCCTCTCCTTGTCTCTAGGGAGCCATCAATTCAGATGCTGTTGAGCACTTCTCCCTCTCCTCTCCTTGTCTCTAGGGAGCCATCAATTCAGATGCTGTTGAACACTTCTCCCTCTCCTCTCCTTGTCTCTAGGGAGCCATCAATTCAGATGCTGTTGAGCACTTCTCCCTCTCCTCTCCTTGTCTCTAGGGAGCCATCAATTCAGATGCTGTTGAGCACTTCCCTCCTCTCTTGTCTCTCCTTGTCTCTAGGGAGCCATCAATTCAGATGCTGTTGAGCACTTCTCCCTCTCCTCTCCTTGTCTCTAGGGAGCCTCAATTCAGATGCTGTTGAGCACTCTCCCTCTCCTTGTCTCTAGGGAGCCATCAATTCAGATGCTGTTGAGCACTGCTCTCCCTCTCTCCTCTCCTTGTCTCTAGGGAGCCATCAATTCAGATGCTGTTGAGCACTTCTCCCTCTCCTCTCCTTGTCTCTAGGGAGCCATCAATTCAGATGCTGTTGAGCACTTCTCCCTCTCCTCTCCTTGTCTCTAGGGAGCCATCAATTTCAGATGCTGTTGAGCCACTTCTGCCCTCTCCCTCTCTCCTTGTCTCTAGGGAGCCATCAATTCAGATGCTGTTGAGCACTTCTCCCTCTCCTCTCCTTGTCTCTAGGGAGCCATCAATTCAGATGCTGTTGAGCACTTCTCCCTCTCCTCTCCTTGTCTCTAGGGAGGAGCCATCAATTCAGATGCTGTTGAGCACTTCTCCCTCTCCTCTCCTTGTCTCTAGGGAGCCATCAATTCAGATGCTGTTGAGCACTTCTCCCTCTCCTCTCCTTGTCTCTAGGGAGCCATCAATTCAGATGCTGTTGAGCACTTCTCCCTCTCCTCTCCTTGTCTCTAGGGAGCCATCAATTCAGATGCTGTTGAGCACTTCTCCCTCTCCTCTCCTTGTCTCTGGGAGCCATCAATTCAGATGCTGTTGAGCACTTCTCCCTCTCCTCTCCTTGTCTCTAGGGAGCCATCAATTCAGATGCTGTTGAGCACTTCTCCCTCTCCTCTCCTTGTCTCTAGGGAGCCATCAATTCAGATGCTGTTGAGCACTTCTCCCTCTCCTCTCCTTGTCTCTAGGGAGCCATCAATTCAGATGCTGTTGAGCACTTCTCCCTCCTCTCTCTCCTTGTCTCTAGGGAGCCATCAATTCAGATGCTGTTGAGCACTTCTCCCTCTCCTCTCCTTGTCTCTAGGGAGCCATCAATTCAGATGCTGTTGAGCACTTCTCCCTCTCCTCTCCTTGTCTCTAGGGAGCCATCAATTCAGATGCTGTTGAGCACTTCTCCCTCTCCTCTCCTTGTCTCTAGGGAGCCATCAATTCAGATGCTGTTGAGCACTTCTCCCTCTCCTCTCCTTGTCTCTAGGGAGCTCTAGGGAGCCATCAATTCAGATGCTGTTGAGCACTTCTCCCTCTCCTCTCCTTGTCTCTAGGGAGCCATCAATTCAGATGCTGTTGAGCACTTCTCCCTCTCCTCTCCTTGTCTCTAGGGAGCCATCAATTCAGATGCTGTTGAGCACTTCTCCCTCTCCTCTCCTTGTCTCTAGGGAGCCATCAATTCAGATGCTGTTGAGCACTTCTCCCTCTCCTCTCCTTGTCTCTAGGGAGCCATCAATTCAGATGCTGTTGAGCACTTCTCCCTCTCCTCTCCTTGTCTCTAGGGAGCCATCAATTCAGATGCTGTTGAGCACTTCTCCCTCTCCTCTCCTTGTCTCTAGGGAGCCATCAATTCAGATGCTGTTGAGCACTTCTCCCTCTCCTCTCCTTGTCTCTAGGGAGCCATCAATTCAGATGCTGTTGAGCACTTCTCCCTCTCCTCTCCTTGTCTCTAGGGAGCCATCAATTCAGATGCTGTTGAGCACTTCTCCCTCTCCTCTCCTTGTCTCTAGGGAGCCATCAATTCAGATGCTGTTGAGCACTTCTCCCTCTCCTCTCCTTGTCTCTAGGGAGCCATCAATTCAGATGCTGTTGAGCACTTCTCCCTCTCCTCTCCTTGTCTCTAGGGAGCCATCAATTCAGATGCTGTTGAGCACTTCTCCCTCTCCTCTCCTTGTCTCTAGGGAGCCATCAATTCAGATGCTGTTGAGCACTTCTCCCTCTCCTCTCCTTGTCTCTAGGGAGCCATCAATTCAGATGCTGTTGAGCACTTCTCCCTCTCCTCTCCTTGTCTCTAGGGAGCCATCAATTCAGATGCTGTTGAGCACTTCTCCCTCTCCTCTCCTTGTCTCTAGGGAGCCATCAATTCAGATGCTGTTGAGCACTTCTCCCTCTCCTCTCCTTGTCTCTAGGGAGCCATCAATTCAGATGCTGTTGAGCACTTCTCCCTCTCCTCTCCTTGTCTCTAGGGAGCCATCAATTCAGATGCTGTTGAGCACTTCTCCCTCTCCTCTCCTTGTCTCTAGGGAGCCATCAATTCAGATGCTGTTGAGCACTTCTCCCTCTCCTCTCCTTGTCTCTAGGGAGCCATCAATTCAGATGCTGTTGAGCACTTCTCCCTCTCCTCTCCTTGTCTCTAGGGAGCCATCAATTCAGATGCTGTTGAGCACTTCTCCCTCTCCTCTCCTTGTCTCTAGGGAGCCATCAATTCAGATGCTGTTGAGCACTTCTCCCTCTCCTCTCCTTGTCTCTAGGGAGCCATCAATTCAGATGCTGTTGAGCACTTCTCCCTCTCCTCTCCTTGTCTCTAGGGAGCCATCAATTCAGATGCTGTTCAGATGCACTTCTCCCTCTCCTCTCCTTGTCTCTAGGGAGCCATCAATTCAGATGCTGTTGAGCACTTCTGCCCTCTCCCTCTCCTTGTCTCTAGGGAGCCATCAATTCAGATGCTGTTGAGCACTTCTCCCTCTCCTCTCCTTGTCTCTAGGGAGCCATCAATTCAGATGCTGTGCTGTTGAGCACTTCTCCCTCTCCTCTCCTTGTCTCTAGGGAGCCATCAATTCAGATGCTGTTGAGCACTTCTCCCTCTCCTCTCCTTGTCTCTAGGGAGCCATCAATTCAGATGCTGTTGAGCACTTCTCCCTCTCCTCTCCTTGTCTCTAGGGAGCCATCAATTCAGATGCTGTTGAGCACTTCTCCCTCTCCTCTCCTTGTCTCTAGGGAGCCATCAATTCAGATGCTGTTGAGCACTTCTCCCTCTCCTCTCCTTGTCTCTAGGGAGCCATCAATTCAGATGCTGTTGAGCACTTCTCCCTCTCCTCTCCTTGTCTCTAGGGAGCCATCAATTCAGATGCTGTTGAGCACTTCTCCCTCTCCTCTCCTTGTCTCTAGGGAGCCATCAATTCAGATGCTGTTGAGCACTTCTCCCTCTCCTCTCCTTGTCTCTTGGGAGCCATCAATTCAGATGCTGTTGAGCACTTCTCCCTCTCCTCTCCTTGTCTCTAGGGAGCCATCATTCAGATGCTGTTGAGCACTTCTCCCTCTCCTCTCCTTGTCTCTAGGGAGCCATCAATTCAGATGCTGTTGAGCACTTCTCCCTCTCCTCTCCTTGTCTCTAGGGAGCCATCAATTCAGATGCTGTTGAGCACTTCTCCCTCTCCTCTCCTTGTCTCTAGGGAGCCATCAATTCAGATGCTGTTGAGCACTTCTCCCTCTCCTCCTAGGGAGCCTCCTTGTCTCTAGGGAGCCATCAATTCAGATGCTGTTGAGCACTTCTCCCTCTCCTCTCCTTGTCTCTAGGGAGCCATCAATTCAGATGCTGTTGAGCACTTCTCCCTCTCCTCTCCTTGTCTCTAGGGAGCCATCAATTCAGATGCTGTTGAGCACTTCTCCCTCTCCTCTCCTTGTCTCTAGGGAGCCATCAATTCAGATGCTGTTGAGCACTTCTCCCTCTCCTCTCCTTGTCTCTAGGGAGCCATCAATTCAGATGCTGTTGAGCACTTCTCCCTCTCCTCTCCTTGTCTCTAGGGAGCCATCAATTCAGATGCTGTTGAGCACTTCTCCCTCTCCTCTCCTTGTCTCTAGGGAGCCATCAATTCAGATGCTGTTGAGCACTTCTCCCTCTCCTCTCCTTGTCTCTAGGGAGCCATCAATTCAGATGCTGTTGAGCACTTCTCCCTCTCCTCTCCTTGTCTCTAGGGAGCCATCAATTCAGATGCTGTTGAGCACTTCTCCCTCTCCTCTCCTTGTCTCTAGGGAGCCATCAATTCAGATGCTGTTGAGCACTTCTCCCTCTCCTCTCCTTGTCTCTAGGGAGCCATCAATTCAGATGCTGTTGAGCACTTCTCCCTCTCCTCTCCTTGTCTCTAGGGAGCCATCAATTCAGATGCTGTTGAGCACTTCTCCCTCTCCTCTCCTTGTCTCTAGGGAGCCATCAATTCAGATGCTGTTGAGCACTTCTCCCTCTCCTCTCCTTGTCTCTAGGGAGCCATCAATTCAGATGCTGTTGAGCACTTCTCCCTCTCCTCTCCTTGTCTCTACTTCTCCCTCTCCTCTCCTTGGGAGCCATCAATTCAGATGCTGTTGAGCACTTCTCCCTCTCCTCTCCTTGTCTCTAGGGAGCCATCAATTCAGATGCTGTTGAGCACTTCTCCCTCTCCTCTCCTTGTCTCTAGGGAGCCATCAATTCAGATGCTGTTGAACACTTCTCCCTCTCCTCTCCTTGTCTCTAGGGAGCCATCAATTCAGATGCTGTTGAACACTTCTCCCTCTCCTCTCCTTGTCTCTAGGGAGCCATCAATTCAGATGCTGTTGAACACTTCTCCCTCTCCTCTCCTTGTCTCTAGGGAGCCATCAATTCAGATGCTGTTGAACACTCCTCCCTCTCCATGTCTCTCACTCTCTCTTTCTCCATCTCCATCTCTCTTTCAATTCAATTTAATTTCATTGCCAAAGCAAGTGAAATTAACAAGAATTAAAACTGAGAAGAAACAAATCTAACAACATCAACAAAAACTATTAACAGTAAACATTGCAGTCACAAAGGTTTCAAAAAGTTAAAGACATTTCAAGTGTTATATCATCAGTTATGTACAGTATTTTAGCAATGTGCAAATAGTTGTAGTACGAATAATAGTACAAATAGTACTACAAATACCACCAATACTTATAAACAGATAAATATTGGTGATATTTACAATGTTGTTTGTACTCCACTTGTTGCCCTTTTCCCATGGCAACAAGCCACACATCTTGCCACTGTGATTGCACATGGTGGTATTTTGCCTAACAGATGTGGAGTTTATCAATGCTGGATTTGTTTTCAAATTCCTTGTGGGTCTGTGAAATCTGTGGGAAGTATGTGTCTCTAATGTGGTCATACATTGGCAGGAGGTCAGGAAGTACAGCTCTGTTTCCACCTAATTTTGTGGATAGTGGAGACATATCCTGTCTTCTCTTGAGAGCCAGGTCTGCCTATGGCGACATCTCTCAATAGCACTCAATTGGGTGTTTGTCCCATTTAGTTCATTCTTGGTTGGTGAGTGGACCCAGACAATTACAACCATAGAGGGCAATGGGTTTTATAACGGATTGGAGTATTTGGGATGTCATGTTCCTTGTGTAATTCTTTGTGTGCTCTAGGGCAATAGTCTCACTCTCTCTATCTCTCACTGTGTCTCTCACAGAGAGTGTCAAGAGATTTATGTAAAGTATATCAAGAGATTTCCTTTGCCCACGAACACAACTCAGAGGAGTTACTTCAGCCTCAACTTACCCAGGAAAACTGTCTATTGCTCTAAATCAGGTCCCTGTTAGTAGAGAGAGATAGAGAGACAGAGAGAGATAGAGAGAGAGAGAGAGAGAGGCCATGTTCACAATCTGTCCTGCCTACTACTTACAAAAACGACATACTGTATACTAATTGTACTAAAAAACGATTTAGAACGTACTGTTTAGTAAAAACAAATGAAGTAAGCAACACATATTACCACACTAGGCTCATACATACTGAGAATGCATCATCTAATGGGCAAGTACGCTACTTAATATAATGTTTACATACCCTACATGATTTATCTCATATGTATACGTATATACTGTACTCTATATCATCTACTGCATCTTTATGTAATACATGTATCACTAGCAACTTTAAACTATGCCACTTTGTTTACATACTCATCTCATATGTATATACTGTACTCGATACCATCTACTGCATCTTGCCTATGCTGCTCTGTACCATCACTCATTCATATATCTTTATGTACATATTCTTTATCCCTTTACACTTGTGTGTATAAGGTAGTAGTTTTGGAATTGTTAGCTAGATTACTCGTTGGTTATTACTGCATTGTCGGAACTAGAAGCACAAGCATTTCGCTACACTCGCATTAACATCTGCTAACCATGTGTATGTGACAATTAAAATTTGATTTGATTTGATTTGACGTTGATTCCCAGCATTAGTTCATTTTAGAACAGTGCATCCACTTATCTGATTATCAGCTTTAGTCAAACCCGTGTGTCTGGAAAGATCATTCTCTTCTTCAATAGTGTGCAGCAAATTCTACTAGATGAACAACCAAAATGAGAATGACATCCTGGCATTTAAAGCAAACTCAATTGTAGAAAATGTGCATACCGAAAATGCCTACTATTTAGAACACGGGTATTCGGGACACGGTCAGAGCGAGGGAGAGGGAGAGGGAGGGAGAGAGCGAGAGAGAGAGAACCAGAGAGAGAAAGGGAAAGAGAAAGACAGGAAGAGAGAAATGTACAGTCACTCTAACCTATAATAGTCCTTAGTAAGTGGTGACACTATAGTGGTCCCTTGACCGGTGCTACACACTGCCACAGGCTGGAGGCTGCCCCGGGGCACTGGGTAATCTCATGGTGGTTAGCGGCCTGTCTCAGGGCTACGGGAGGCTGCCCGGGGCACTGGGTAATCTCATGGTGGTTAGCGGCCCGTCTCAGGGCTACGGGAGGCTGCCCCGGAGCACTGGGTAGTCTCATGGTGGTTAGCGGCCTGTCTCAGGGCTACGGGAGGCTGGTGGGGGCAGTTGGGGATGGTGGATTGAGAAGTAAGGAAAAGGGGGATTTGAAGACCTGGAATGGAGAGAATAGGGCAGTGAGGAGGAGAAGAGGAGAGGGAAGGAAAGGACAGGGAGAGGTAGGCATATGTCTACAAGAAGGTATAAGGTAGTGAGAAGGAGGGGAAGAGAGGACAGTTTACCTCCTGGGTAAAGCTGGGCAGTGGAGGTGGACTCTTAGACATATCAGTTCATTCATCAGAGTGACAGCTATAAAGTGACTAGTCGGCCATCTTGAGTCAGATTGTCTCAGGAGACATCGTTCCCACTTCCCAGGAAATCACTGTCATATAACTTCACCCCCCCCTTTCCTCCCTCTCTCTCGCTCCCTCCCTCAGCCCTCTTCACCCCCCTTTCCTCCCCCTCTCTCGCCCTCCCTCAGCCCTCTTCATCCCCCTTTCCTCCCTCCCTCCTCCCTCCCCCAGCCCTCTTCATCCCCCTTTCCTCCCTCTCTCCCTCCCCAGCCCTCTTCATCCCCCCCTTTCCTCCCCCAACCCCCTCCCCCCTCTCTCTCCCTCCCCAGCCCCTTCACCCCCCTTCCTCCCCCTTTCCTCCCCCTCCCCCTCTCCCTCCCTCAGCCCTCTTCATCCCCCTTTCCTCCCCCTCTCTCCTCCCCCACCCCTTCATTGTCCTTATGTCCTTAAGCCCCAGCCCCCTACAATGCAATGTCTGTCTGTCTGTCTGTCTGTTATGTCTGTCAATGCAATGTCTGTCTGTCTGTCTGTCTGTCTGTCTGTCTGTCTGTCTGTCTGTCTGTCTGTCTGTCTGTCTGTCTGTCTGTCTGTCTGTAAGTAAAGGGGCTTTATTGGCATGGGAAATATATGTTTACCTTGCCAAAGCAAGTGAAATAGATAATAAACAAAAGTGAAATAAACAATAAAAATGTACCTTAAACATTACACTTTACACTTACAAGTTCCAAAATAATAAAGATAGGTTGAATTTACAATGGGGTTTGTTCTTCACTTGTTGCTCTTTTCTTGTGGCAACAGGTCACACATATTGCTGCTGTGATTGCACACTGTTGTATTTCACCCAATAGATATGTGAGTTTATCTCTCTCTCTCTCTCTCTCTCTCTCTCTCTCTCTCTCGCTGTCTGCTTTGTGATATTTTTAAAGTTGAAAGTCAAACACTGCAACTGGCAACGGGTTACAAAGGATACTTTACATGTCATCATATAATTGGCTGTGTATGACCCAGGCCATTGCATTGACCCAGGCCAAAACGGGTCTTTTGTCCAATCACATCAGATCTTTTCACATCAGATCTTTCTCAGAGCTGATCTGATTGGTCAAAAGACCAATTAATGAAAAAAGTACCAGAATTGGGCTGCCTGTCTAAATACAGCCTTACTTTCTCTCTCTTTTTCTCTCTGTTTCCTATATACGCTGAGTGCACAAAACATTTGGAACACATTCCTAATATTGAGTTACACCCCCTTTCACTCTCAGAACAGCCTCAATTCATTGGGGCATAGACTCTACAAGGTGTTGAAAGCGTTCCACAGGGATGCTGGCCCTTGTTGACGCCAATGCTTCCCACAGTTCTATCAATTTGTCTGAAAGTCCTTTGGGTGGTGGACCGTTCTTGATACACACGGGAAACTGTTGAGCGTGAAAAACTCAGCAGCATTGCAGTTCTTGAGAAACCGGTGCACCTGGCATCTACTACCATACCCTGTTGTTGTCCATTCAACCTCTGAATGGCACACATACAGTACACAATCCATGTCTCACTTAAAAACCCTTCTTTAACCTGGCCAGTCATGGAAAGAGCTTTTTACACTTAGTGTTTTGTACACTTAAGGTTTTGTACACTTAGTGTAGTCTTCCATATAATAAAAATAACCCAAGGGCATACTAAACAATAACACAAGGCAATGTTAAAACACAAAAACACTTCCCAGTAGTATAGGCAGGAAGTTGAGGGATGAGTCAAATATATAAACCGGTTTCTCATGGTCCTGTTCTTGCCAAATCCAGACATATGAACATAATCAGTACAACTTTGGCCACATGGGATTGATAGATAGGCAATACTTAAACAGTGATGGAGGGTAGAGGTCAATCCCAGTCCTCTGAGAGAAGAAGAAGAGGGAGAAGGAATAAAGGAGGAGCGAGGAGTTGGAAAAAAACATTCTATTATGTTTTGTTTTGGAGTTCCTTGAAATTGCTGTTGTTTTGTGTTAAAGTAAAATGTTAGAAAGGAAGGATAATCTCACTTTTATGTGCTATGGTTTTGTGTTTTGCATTGTGTGTGTTTTGTGTTTCTGTTGTATATTTTCTGTTGTTGTTGGTGACTGTCATACATTAAAATGATAGAAATAACATCTTTGAAAAGAAGGATAATCACATTTATGTGCTATGAAAATAAAAATGAGTGCCTGAGTGCCAGTCTGTTTGTGCTATCATGCCAACTCATTGTCACTTAATGGCTGCATTTACACAGGCAGCCTAATTCTGATCTCTTTTCCACTAATTGGTCTTTTGACCAGTCACATCAAATCTTTTCACTTCAGATCTTTTTCAGAGATGATCTTATTGGTCAAAAGACCAATTAGTGAAAATAAGATCAGAATTGGGAGGCCTATGTGAAAGCAGCCATTAAGTCAAATATTGACCAGTTTTTCATGGTACTCTTCCTGACATTTCCATTGTTGGTTCACCACAGAGGTTTGAAGTAAATCCAGACATATGAACATAATCAGTAAAACTTGGGCCGCAAGGGGCCACAAGCATAAATCAACTGATGGGGGCTGTAGGTCAGTGTTTCCCAATCCTGGTCCCGGCCATGAGGACCATAAGGGGTGAATATTTTTGTTTTTACCATAGCACTAACACATTGAAACAAGTAATTAACTCATCATAAAGCCTTTTATCATTTCATAAAAGGCTGTGTTGGTGATAGGGCAAAAACTAAAACGTGCACCCCGTTGGTTCCCCAGGACCAGAGTTTGTAATTTGAGAAACAACTGGTGCATGTGCTTTATAAGGATTCCAACTTGTATGTGACTTGTCTAGGCCCTACTGCAACAGAGACAGTAGTGGTCATACCAAGATGGATCATCTGTGGTTGTGGTTATTTTCTCTGGAAGGACTGACATACTGTATGTCTTCCAGGGGAAACTTGATAGGTTTCTGTGCATCTGGATCCCCGTGGTTTGGTATATGGGAGAGGATGCAGTGTTGAGAGGGGTTGGCTAGCCCGTAAGAGAAGAAGACGAGGGACAAGGGAAGGAAAGGAAGAAAGAGTGATGAGTTGGAACATAGTGACAATGCTGGATTTTTCTTCTTTTTCTAGTATGTTTTTGAAGTTCCTTGACATTGTTGTTTTTGTGTTGTGTTATACATTGTGTTTGTGTTGTATGTTTTCGGTTGTTGTTGGTGACTGTCACGTGTTTTAAATTATAAAAGTCAAATGTTTGAAAGGAAGGATAATCTCACATTCATGTGTAAAAAAGTCATACAAATTTAGCATGAGTGTCAATCTGTTTGTTTCTGTCATGACAACTCCTTATCACTCGTTATCATGCCAAACATGTTTGTCTTGACAATGAGCAATGGGGTTGGGACCAGTCTAATGCCCACATTCCACCCTGACAATGATCTCTACTTAGGCCACAAGGGTGTGATAGAGTGCCATAATCAATCATCTAATGGAGGGTATGAGTCAGTGTTTCCCAATCCTGGTCGTGTGACCCTATGGGGTAGATATTTCTGCTTTGCCCTAGAACTAACACATTTGATTAACTTGGTTCAACTCATCATCAAGCCTGATTATTTCAACCAGGTGTGTTGGTGATAGGGAACAAATGATCATTTTGGGTTCCCAGGAAAATAAATTCTAATTTGGGAAACAATTATGTATTTTTTTAAAACTAGGCAAGTCAGTTAAGAACAAATACTTCTTTACAATGACGGCCTAGGAACAGTGGGTTAACTGCCTTGTTCAGGGGCAGAACAACAGATTTTTCCCTTGTCAGGATTCAATGTAGCAACCTTCCGCTTACTAGTCCAATGCTCTAAACACTACCTGCCACCCCATGTATGTGCTTAAAGGGTATTCAGACATGTTTGGCTTGACAAGCGCACACACACAACTTGGACCAGGCTAATAGAAATGACTGGAATACATGTCCATGCAATATTGTATGTCTCAAACAAGATGAAAAGACCCCATGCTGGTAGAGGAATCAATTTTCTATGATCTTAGTTCATTAGTGTCTGACACCCAAACCATACAACCATTCATCTGTCAACATAAAACAACGTGAAAGCATTCCAAGCCAGAAATCACAGCCATGGGTTTATCCTATGGGGAGAGAGTCTCAAATAATAAACTCTGTATTAGGAATATAGCCAATATAGTGATATAAACATCTTCCCTCTCAAATTAATGTCTTGAACCATACATCAATCCAAGTGTAGAATCTATTTTTTTATAGAATCCTGGATAGTCCTAGCCTAATTAAAAAACATATTCATTTTAACAAAAGATAAGAACATTTTTTTTTAAATGGAAAGGTGTAAATAAAGGTGTAAATAAAGTTAATGATGCTAAAAACAGCTGCTGTGCAAAGATTTCATCAGTCAGCTTGGTCTCATATAATAGACATAACATAGTAAACGAAGATCAGAGTAACTCAATTTGTATGATATGTTACATTTGGTATAGTGACGTATATAACACGACTGTCTAGCGCCCCAAAGGTTGCGTGTTTGAATCTCATCATGGACTTTGGCACTTTAGGTAATTAGCAACTTACTAATGAACTACTTGCTACTTTACAACTACTTAGCATGTTAGCTAACCCTTCCTCTAACCATAACACTTTAACCTAACGCCTAACCTTAACCGTAACCACCTAGCTAACGTTAGCAACAACAAATTGGAATTCGTAACATATCATACGCATTGCAAATTCACAACATATTGTACGAATTGCAATTCTTAACATATCATACAAATTGTAATTCATAAAATATCATACGAAATTGATGATAGATATCCACAAATGTATAAATACCATACCAAATGTTACATATCATTCTAATTTGAACATCCACGATTGTCCTTTACTATGTTACGTCTAACCCTGAGTCCAGGTTGCATCAGTCCTATTGCCTTAGCTTGTGCAACAGGTGAGTACTGTATGTATGGCTTTATGGTGGATCAGTAGCTATTGGTGAGAGACCTGCTCAGAAGCATAGTGACGTTGTCACGCTATTGTGATATATAAATACCAGTGCAGCAGCCAGCCTCCCTCTCCAAAAGGACTAGCCGAAAAGCTCCAGATGAATTAACTGCATTCCCACCTTCAAATGAATTCTGCACCCTGCAGAGCTGGAGCTTGCTGTTTTACTTTGCTAACAGTAAACTACACATTCATCACAATCAAACAAGATACTTTGATTTGATAAGAAAATGTATCTTAGTTTACATAACAATAATGACTAGATTGTGGGCGTTTTGAGATCAGCAAAGATGCAAAAACGGATTATTGAGTGTGTGCTGCTCCCGCTTGGAATTGAGACGAGGACTTGTTGACTTGATCGTTGTGTAACATAGTCAACTTCTTCAAAACATTTCACCAAGTCTTTAACAGCACCACGTCGATAAAGGCGCGCGTCTGAAGTGGAAAAGATATGGAAATGCGCACTGCGCGAACGGCTAAACTCGGACGTGCCATGGACAGTGTATGAAACGCTCAGGTAAGTCTTTCAATAGAAATGAATAAAGCGAGCAAATATGTTCGTTTTTTTCATGGGAATTAGTAAAACAAGATTAAAGTTACATTGTTTAATATGTCCCTAAGCAATGTAATACTAGGTTTGAATTATTGGTGTGCTTGGTGAAAACAAGACTACTCTAACACTTACTGTACACCTGGATGGCGCGTACCCAAACTGTGAACAGGACGTTAGTGCAGTAATTTTACACGCTACACCAGAGAGGGAAACAGATGCGTGGGTGGAAGCAGAATCAGTAGTACTAGATCTCTTCTGCAAGGAATCTCTTGATTTTGGGTCCAATGTGTGTATATGACGACAACCATATTTCTCATTACATCAAAAATAAAGCTGAGTAAAAATTCTACAACCATCTGCAGTCAATTCATTAACCTCATTCATTAATCAACAATTGAACAGTTGCTGGCTAGCTGCAGTGGTGGCCTGCCCATTTGGGCTTTAGGGGCAGAACCCCACATGTGATTGGTCAAATTGTAAAAATAAATAAATAATATATAATAATATATTTATATATATATACAAATATATATATATTATATAATTCATGGTTATGTTTTAAATGTTTCATAAAAGTGTGGCAAATGTGTACATTTTCCTGTTTAAAAAATATATTGTTCAAAACAAGTGGTGCAGTCACTTACTACTCTGCCCCTCATTGACTCAGCAGCAGCAGCAGCTCCGTGGGCACATAGGCCGTGCGAACATTGCTTGGATTGTTTTGCCACCTATTTGATATGAGGGAGAACTGCCCCAATGAAATCACAGAATTTTATAGTATACATTTTTACAGCACTAAATAAATGGACCACCCTGGAGCGCTCAAATGTTCACTCAGTCAGAACTTCCGGGTCTGCTCTAGTCTTCCTCCCAATGAGTCTCTCGCACCAGACAGCTTACTTCTGCTTGAGACTAGATCTGCTCTATCAGGTACAGATGACGCTAAAGCAAAAAGCAAATTGTATTTAACTTGTAAATAATCACAACAGTCATGGAAGCCTGGGACCTGATCAACCGTACATCTACATCCATCAAGAGTCAAAGGACAGAGGGATACACTAGCTAGAACCTTCTCATCGCAGATCTGGTTGGGCAAAAAAGCATGACTGTGGCTGGTCAATTGTATTGTTTTCCCCATGGTGTTTATCAGGCGACATGTTGTGTTGACTTACACAGCATAAATCTGTGTTTATCACAAAGCATGATCAAATTAATTAGCTAGTTATAGTAACTTTGAGAAGCATTGTGAAATAGTTTGGTAGTGTCGTGACATAAGGCGAGACACAGGAGGCAGATGGTTGGAGTCTTACAATGTTTATTAATCCAAAAGGAGTAGGCAAGACAGTAGGCAAGAGAATGGTCATGGACAGGCAAAAGGTCAAAACCAGATCAGAGTCCAGGAGGTACAGAGTGGCAGACAGACTTGTGGTCAAGGCAGGCGGGTACAAAGTCCAGAAACAGGCAAGGGTCAAAACCAGGAGGACTAGAAAAAGGAGAAATGCAAAAAGCAGGAGAACGGGAAAACCGCTGGTTGACTTGGAAACATTCAAGACGAACTGGCACAGAGAGACAGGAAACACAGGGATAAATACAGTGGGGAAAATCAGCGGCACCTGGAAGGGGTGGAGACAATCACAAGGACAGGTGAAACAGATCAGGGCATGACAGGTAGATTTTTGGGTCAATTGAACCCTTTATCTACCTTTGATAAGCAGATAGCTAGCTATAGCTAGCTGGTAGCTTGTTAGCTAGTTAGCTCCCTTTATCTACCTTTGATAAGCAGATAGCTAGCTATAGCTAGCTGGTAGCTTGTTAGCTAGTTAGCTCCCATGCCAATTTCACGTCTTTCTAAACTAATATCTGACTAACTGGGAAATAGGAAGTTATTTCAGAATGAAAGTTAACTTGCTAGCACATCATGCTTTGTGACAATATGTTAGCCATCCACAGTTAGATAATGTGTTTTCACTTATAGCATCTGCATGCTTGTTGCATTCTCCCTGGGGCACTTGTTCATTTGTGAGCTGGCTGCTCATTCTAAATAGACCCCCACCCCTGGGTTTCAACCAATCACAGCCGCCATTGGCTAGCTGTCTGTACTTTGTGGGCCAGAACAAATGCACATCAATTGATTTTGTTGACAAAACATACCTGGTTCTCCGAGGACGGTTGCTACAGCATTCCATGCTTTTTCTTTGGACAAAGCGTCCTTGTATTTGGGGTTGCTGGGGTCGTACAGCAAAGGGTGCTTCTCAACTTCGATGATCAAACGGGTGGCATCCATTTTGCCAACTTTGTCCTGTCAAATCAGAATAACTTCTAAGGAGGGTTGGGGGAGGGTCTACTCTACAGCATCCTCTGCCTCAAAAGATAATACAAGGTAGACCATCAGCTCTGCAACTGCCTTTCGGTTCATCCGCTGGTTTGAACGTTTAAATGTTTCTAATAAACCTATTGCTACTATACATATAACCTACCTCCAGGGGCGGCAGGGTAGCCTAGTGGTTAGAGCGTTGGACTAGTAACCGAACAAGTCCCCGAGCTGACATGGTACAAATCTGTCGTTCTGCCCCTGAACAGGCAGTTAACCCACTGTTCCTATATAAGAATTTGTTCTTAACTGACTTGCCTAGTAAAATAAAGGTCAAAAATAAAAATGAACTAGGAAGACAACAATCAAATGTATTTATAAAGCCCTTCTTACATCAGCTGATGTCACAAAGTGCTGTACAGAAACCCAGCTTAAAACCCCAAACAGCAAGCAATGCAGGTGTAGAAGCACCTAAAACTACAGTTTTATTTTTATGTGATTTTCATACAGGTAGCCTTCTACTATTGTCACGTCCGTCTTATAGAGGAGACCAAGGCACAGCATGATGAGAATACATTCTTCTTTAAATGAACGAAGAACACTTAACAAACTATACAAACCGAACATGATGCTATGAACAACAAATGTCAACACAGGCAACTATACAGAGACATAACGACACAGGCAACTATCCAAGGAATATGGCTACCTAAATATGGTCCCCAATCAGAGACAACGATAAACAGCTGCCTCTGATTGAGAACCAATCTAGGCAACCATAGACATATATACACCTAGACTAGAAAACCCCATAAACATACAAAAACCCAGAGACAATACAAAAACTACACAAACCACCCTTGTCACACCCTGACCTAACCAAATAATATAGAAAACAAAGATAACTAAGGTCAGTGCGTGACAACTATTGTGTTGATGTAACCTACTACTATTATTCATGTTTCTATTACATTTTCACTATGAAGCTGAGTGAATATGTTTTTTAAGTGTCAAAAAAAGATTTAGGCACTTTGTATGGTGTTTACGCATGTGGATCTGAGAAAAATAGACTCCAAACCTAATTTTAGGTTGCTGCTACAGCAGCTGCACAACACCTAGGCTTTATGCACGTGCTGATATAGTAAGTAACATTGACTACAGAATGACTCTTATCAACTCCGTATCAAGCAAGTCTCACGGAAATCCACGAGTGGCATAGCTAGGCCGTTACATACTCTTATTATTATTAGTGTGCTTGCTGAAGGCAAGACCACTCTAGATCTCTTACGTAATAATATGAATCCTATTTTGGGTGGCATAAATTAACGTGGGCTTGAATGAGAACAATTGTAATACATTGGTAGGTATTCAACATTGTCCTGCTCCTAAGCTAATTAAGCTACAATAACTACTTTAAAATGTTCAGGCTATCCTAATTACAAAATTCTATAAAACCTTTCTAAACTACATAAATAAATGTATTTGCATAAATTTGCATAACACTTAATGGATTCAATGCCAGCCATAAGAACAAAGTGGTGGACATTTTAAAAGCTACCGCTCTTTAACCATTTCAGCTACAAACATTAAAACAACTTTAAAAATGTCAAAACTTTATAAATTATAACTATTGACATTTGCATTAATTACCCATCTAAAATAGTAGTAACTCTTGAACCGCTCAAGCTAGACACACCAAACCAACTTTTACATATTTAGGCTATCAATCAATAAATCAATCAATCAATCAATCAATCTTTCAATCTAGCTACTTTTTCAACTGTAACCCGGTCACTACGGTTACTACTGCAGTCACTAGCACTACCATAAATACTTCAAGACAAGCTAGCAAGCACACACATATTCTTTAGGAAATGTACTTTTCTAGTATGTATGTGTTATTCTTTTCACATGGCTGAACCAAATTATACAACTGTAAAATGTGAACAATTCAAAGCATGAACATTTTTTGCCTGCAGGCTTTTGCATTGATATGCAGCATTGCCTGTGTCTAGTTTTTTTATTAGTTCAATGACTGACTGTGAAACTATCTGACTTGACGTTAGGTATTTGCCCAGCATCACTTATCATAGCATTTTACTGTGACTGAAGTCACCCGGAGATGAGCTGATTTATTGCCAGGACATCCATGTCCTTAAAGATAAGAATGTTCCAATGTGGTTAGCTAAAAATGTCATAAGATACTTCACAAGGCCATCATCCACAGTTTCAAATGAACAGATATGCCACTTTTCCAGTTCGTTCTTGTTGCAGGGTGCGTTGACAGGAATTAGAATTTGACTATAGAAAACCATGCCTTTGTTATGTGTGACATGACAATTGGAGAGAAAGAAGATTACACAGGCAGCCAAATTCTGATCTTTTGCCCAATTATTGTCAAAAGAGCTGATCTCATTGGTCAAAAGACCAGTAAGAAGCTAAATATCCGAATTGGGCTGCCTGTGTAAATGCAGCCAAAGAAGAGGTGTGGAAAGAATGTCACCATGCAGGTTTGCAGATAGTTACCACATTTCCATCCAACCATTTTTCTGTGTAAAAGGTAAGTGGTATGTAGGAGGGCATTTTCATCGCCATGTGGATTTCCACAAGTGATCACATAACCTTTCACATGTGAAATCATGTGGTTTTGGAACACTTCACAAGTGATGATATTTCACATTAACCTTCACATGTGAATTAAAATGTTCACATAATGCACTGCAAGCAAAAATGTGTCATTAGGATGTCCCTGGAACATCCTGAAATAGCCACAGTGTTTTCAACTTACAAATGTGACGTACATGATTACATTGTGTATGTATATTTATACAGTCATTATTAGTCAACATGTTCTCACCCGGGATTTGAACTCAGAACTTCTTAGTTCTTGGTATTCTGATTCTCCTGCTATGCCAACATGGCTGTATGAATAACTGAGTTCACCTGTACACTGAGTTCACCTGTACACTGAGTTCACTTCCGACACTTTGGACTTCAAAGTAAATCTCAGCATTGTATGAAGAAAAACTATTTGATTTATCATAGTGATTCAGGAGTAACGTTTAAACATAATAACATTAGACAACTATACAAAAAAATATCTAATTGCTGAAATAAGTAAATAGAATCAATGATGAGAGAATAGTCAGATTAACTGATAACTAAAATAGCAGTGCAGATGGCACTCTTTTGCTAAGTGCAGAGATGTTTTATAGGTACTGAATCTGATGGGCCTTCTGAGAAGGTTACAGACTTTGTGGTGCAGCAGAAACATCAGCATACCCAGGTGGGGTCATATTGAAAAGTCACTACTACGTGATCATGCCAAATGTAATCATATTGTCAATGATACAAGATTTATACACCATTTTAGCTGAACAGCATACCACTAACTTAAAACCTCCATTTCATTACTTCTCTTACAACAACAAAAAATCACATGAAGAGAATAACATGTTTTCACTCATTTCAATTTTCACGTGAAAATTAAATGAGCATTTTTACATGTGAAAACGTAACTTTCACATGTGGATTTGCATTTTCACATGTCAAAAACTGTCACTTGAAAATCTTGCACTTTATCGGGAAAAACTTTAAAAAGTTGTCACATAGTTTCATGGTATGAAATTTTACATCCCCATGTTGTCACATTTATTTCACATGAGATCATGTTTTTATATGTGTAGTTTCATGTTGTCACATGTTTCTTTTCCATGTTGTCACATGTTATCACATTAACTTCCCATAAGATCACATATGAAATTGATATGGTTTTTCCTGTAAGGGTACTGCAGTCACTATCACTACTATAACGTATTTCAAAACTAGAAATACTTTAAGACAAGCTATCAAGCACACAAATGTTCTTTAGGAAATGTACTTTTCTAGTTTGTTTATTTCTTCCACTCAGTCTAGCACTTAAACCGCTTACGCATTCAACACTAAACAACAGCCCAACTTCGATTGCTTGAGATTTTTTCCCTTCTATTTCTACCTTTTCTACTACAACATTTCTTAAGTGCATTTCACCAAATGCATTTCAAGGGCAATACAAGTGCCTGTAACACTTTATTTTAAGGGTCCATAATGAACCATTTATAAGGCATTTAAAAGGCATTTGCTCACCATTTATTAATCATTACTCCCACATTTGTAAACATTAGTAAGCTAATTATTCACACGTGTATATATTTCCTTTAACATCCTGTGTTGTGTGCTTATTCTTTTACCAGGTACTACAGAATGTCTACCAATGGCATGCCCATCTTTTTTACACTGGTCACTCCAAACATTTATGGAGGATTTATATACATAGCACTCACTTTAGATGAAAGAATGCAAAAATACTTCACTTGATTAGTAAATGGTTTATTCATGTGGGAGTAATGCTTAATAAATGGTGAACAAACCATTTATAAATGGCTAATAAATGGTTTATTGCAGACCCTTAAAATACCACTTGAATGGTCAAACCTTAACGCTACTCTTCTTGAACCGTTTAAGCTATCAAAACCAAACAAATGTTGAAATATGCAGACTGAAACAATAACTGAAACAATATAATAATTGCACACAGCTTTTTGATACTATTTATACTTTTCGAACCAGAAACATTTGAAATGTGCATTACAATGGTAACATTAAGAAGCCAGCATACATCCAAATGAGGAAAAAATATATTACCCTTCAGAAATACTTGTAATAGGCCTTTGAATATTTTTTAATTTTAATTTTTTAAGTAAGGGCAGATTGCATCATCTGTGGATCTATTGAGGGGATATGCAAATTGGAGTGGGTCTAGTGTTTCCGGATGAAGGAGTTGATATGAGCCATCACTGGCCTTTCAAAGCGGTAGTCATTTAGGCAGGTTACCTACGCTTTCTTGGGCACAGGGACTTTGGTGGTTTTGTCTGAAATGGCTAAGTGTATCAACTTGACCAATCCACATTTTGTATTTTGCCCTCAAAAACATATATTTTTTAAAATATCAAATGTTTTGTGGATTTTCTATGTAACTTTCTTTTAGTAATATTTTGTTGTCCGTTATGGCTTAACTTGGAGACATAACCAGGGTTTAAATTGGACCCAATCCGCCAGGTAACACTCCAAATGAATGGCTCAGAAATAAGAAATAATCATTTTTAACACACTTTAATTATTATACTCAGATAGGCTAAGTTGCCTTTTTACAGAATGGCATTACATAATTTGCACTTCCAAATGTGGAAACATTGCTGCTGCAGCATGCCAACAACACCTTTTCACATGTGAGGTGAATAACACTATTTCACCATCACACGTGAAAGGGAGATTTTCACCTGTGGAGTTTTCGTACATGTGAAAATGGAAATGTGATTTTTACACGGTTGTTTTTTACGTGTCTTGGTTTGGGCTCTGGAGTGGAACAGCGGTCTAATGCACTGCATCACAGTGCTATAGGTGTCATTACAGACCAGTATGCAACAGAAAAATCAAAGAATCCCACTGTTGAATAGTTGAACTATTCAATTGTTCAGCCTATAATATATTCCTCTCGAAGGCGTATTCAAATTGCGAGTGCTGCACAGGGAGAGAAATATGTATGACCTGTCACTCACTGTACAACATTCTTAATGCAGTCGCAGGAAAACACACCTTTGAAAGCAGTTTTGATGGTCACTGTTAAAAGAGGAGAATCACTTGTCTTTCTACTGTTACTACAGATGTAGGATCTTCATTTCACCTGTATTGTCGCAGCAAAATAATCCTGCAGCAACAGGATTTGAATATCTAGTCCATTGGCTGCGTGCCAATGGAATGTTCTTTTTGGGGGGGCATTCAAGTCATTAATGTGCTGATGCGACAATAATCATACAGACACACAACACATACTGCTCAGAGATACATCTGGGTCTAAGGAGATGCGATAGGTAGTGTTTGTCATGATGTTTTAGTTTAGGACCTGTATACAATGCAATTTTTTGGAAGCACTGCGTTTGTTCAACCATGGGTCTTCACATGAACTTCAATCCAATGTTGAAATGTGCAGACTGACTCAACTCAGATGGCTTGCATACGGCTTGTTGATACTATTTATACTTTTTGGATTTATAACCATTTAACATTTGCATAAATGAACATGGGTTTGAATGAGAAGCATACGAATACAGTGGTAGCTATTCAAAACGGTCCTGCTCCTTGGCTACAAGACCAACTTTAAGATGCTAAGGCTGTCCTAACTTCAAGTTCTCTAAAACCTTTAGAAACTATAATGACATAATATAGACTATAATGACAAAACATTTGGAAAACACTCACTTTCCATGGCATAGACTGACCAGGTGAATCCAAGTGAAAGCTATGATCGTTTATTGATGTCACTTGTTAAATCCACTTCAATCAGTGTGGATGAAGGGGAGGAGACGGGTTAAAGAAGGATTTTTAAGCCTTGAGTCAATTGAGTCATGGATTGTGTATGTGTGTCATTCAGCGGGTGAAGGGGCAAGACAAAAGATTCAAGTGCCTTTGAACGGGGTATGGGAGTAGGTGCCAGGGGGTGCAACTCAATATTAGGATGTTTGGTATACTCTATGTATATAGATATAATGCTAATAAACTTTAACCATTTCAGCTACAAATACCACTTTAAGATTTTAAAAACGTTAAATTATACAGAGTGGCTACGCTAAAGATACTGAGATTTTTGCGCATGTGCAGGATCGAGTACTTTCAGCTGTTGCCTTAGTGCTCACTCATTTCGTGACTCCCCTGCCGCTTGTTCAAACAAACTTAGTTCATTGTCTGTTGTAACAGTAATCAAAGCAAACATGAGAACGACACAACAGGCAGTCTAGCAATTTCATGTCCTTTTTTCAGGAGAGGAGTTGGCCTACATGCAGCTATTTAGGCAAGCTAGATGTACACAGCATATCAAAAAGCAAGCCACAGACAGGTAGTAAGTAGCAATTTGATGTGCAAGCAATATCCGTTACAACAGACAGATAGCCTTCATATATATATATACACACACACACACACACACACACACACACAGAGAGGACAAAACATTAGGAACACCTGCTCTTTCCATGACATAGACTGACCAGGTGAATCCAGGTGAAAGATATGATCCTTTATTGATGTCACTTGTTAAAGAAGGATGTTTAAGCCTTGAGACAATTGAGACATGGATTGTGTGTGTGTGCCATTCAGATGTTTTGTACCCTCAGTGTTTATATTTTTTGAATGATTGTTCAAGTCGCCAACAGGTTTTTATTTCAGCTGTTCAGAAATATGAGGCAGAGACATAGGTAACATCATAATCTCGGTCAAAGTGGTTGAGGCTTCAGAAGAGGGTGACTAAAGCATCAAGTAAAGAGACAGACTTGAATGTGTGTATTAAATAACATGTTCAGAACATGATTCTGATTATTTGTTTCGGGGAAAAAGTTTCCAGAACATGACTGTACTGTAAGCATTTTGTTGGATGGTGTGTACCATGTGTATTCTGGAAATATCATTACAAAAACTGGACATGTTAAACTTGAACTGTACAAGCTAGAGACACCAAACCAACTTTCACATTTTCAGGCTATCCTATCCTATCAACTGTAAATACTTCAAGACAAGCTAGAAAGCACACACATTGTCTTAGGAAGAGTCCTTTTCTATTTCTTTTAACTGCAATAATGAGTTTTTCACTCATGTGGGCTTATGCCAGTAATGGACATTTAGTAGCTTTTTCCAACATTTTAATCTTAATGTGGGAATGACTGTTACTGTGTAATATACTGTTATTAATCTGCATAAGAAATGAGGTTTATAAGAAATTAAAATCAACCCACTGGCAGTTTATCTTCAATGTGTCCATTATGAATCTTTTATGGACAGACTACGTAAACATTAAAAAAATGAATTACGTGACATTTTAGTTCTGGGTAAACCGAGATTGGTCCTTTATAGATCGCAAAGTGTAGTTTGAAGAGGCAATCTGCAGTTCAAAATATTACAAAGCAGTCACCCCGCCACTTGTATTGGTAAACAGCTGAGGGGCGGGACTTGAGTAATATAACCACTCACAAATTCATAGACAAAGCTATGGATGCAAGGATTGTTTTAAAGCTATAGTGGTTGTTTACATGGACTTTGTTTACAAACATTGACGTAAAACAAGCTTATATTTTGGCTTCTGATGGGTTCCTACAGTTGAACTAAGCTCATGAGGCTTTGATAAAGTACATTATTCAAGAATCAATGGCTATATATCAATCATTTAACGGTGCCTAAATGGATGTAGTAACTGCGGATTGCCTCTGTAAATGGCACAAACATAAGTTCTTAAACAAAATCATGTTATGTTTACTTTATCTCCTGTATAAATTTGAATATTATATAACCAAGTTTTGGGCACTGGAAAGTGCAATTTTGTGAAAATAGAAAGTGAAAATAGAAACTGTCATGATTTTGCGCTAATAGAGTCAGACAATTATGTCCTTACAATAGTTTTGATTTAGATTGACAGAAATGTCAAACCGATTTATGCAACTTCGCCTCCATGCCACATGTAATTGTTTATAGTCACAACACTAGGCTGTTGAATGGACGTCATTCCAATGTTTTGGACTGCGGTTCAATGAATCCCCACATCAGACCACTTATTGGCGCAACAGGTTTCAGGAGCTAGGGCTAGGGGTTTACTCAGAAACACTGACCCATCTTGAACAATAAAATGTCAACCCTTGACCTAGCCTTGACCGAGTCTTCAATCAGATACACCCAGCATTGTCCAGAACTTGCACGCCATTGACAAACTAGCCAGATTGTTACGTCCATTTTTGGACTTAGAATTCATAATATAAACCCATTCATAATATAAACCCATCAAAACCAAACAGAACCCCATCAGAACCCAAATATAACCATGTTTTACCCCTTTGTTTGTAAACAATGCAATTGTAAACAAACATTGTATAGCCTCAAAACAAGGTTAAAAGTATAATTTGGAGATCTTGGATGGTCTGTCCTTGCATCCATAACTCTGTCTATGAACTGGTTACATTTCTCCAACCCCATCCTTCAGCTATTTACCAAGTCAGTTGCAGGGTGACCACTTTGGTTACATTTCTCCAACCCCATCCTTCAGCTATTTACCAAGTCAGTTGCAGGGTGACCACTTTGGTTACATTTCTCCAACCCCATCCTTCAGCTATTTACCAAGTCAGTTGCAGGGTGACCACTTTGGTTACATTTCTCCAACCCCATCCTTCAGCTATTTACCAAGTCAGTTGCAGGGTGACCACTTTGGTTACATTTCTCCAACCCCATCCTTCAGCTATTTACCAAGTCAGTTGCAGGGTGACCACTTTGGTTACATTTCTCCAACCCCATCCTTCAGCTATTTACCAAGTCAGTTGCAGGGTGACCACTTTGGTTACATTTCTCCAACCTCATCCTTCAGCTATTTACCAAGTCAGTGGCAGGTTGACTGCTTTGTAGTAAGGCATGAGGAATACGTGGAAAAGTGCTTGGATGTATGCCTGCCTGAGGTAGTCCATGAAAATGTGCTGTTTTTCTGATGAAGTACAGAGTGAACAGTGTCAATATGGGCCCCCTGCACAGAGAATGTCCATGTGCTGTTGTGGGTGAACAAAGTGGAGTGGTGAAGCAGTATAGTAGAAAAGGTGAAATATCACACTATTACATAACACAAACATTGAAACATCACTCAACCTCTCATCCATAAGATGGTTTTCATAGACAAATGTCAGAATGACTAATGATGTTCAATTCTATTCTAATTTATTCTATATTATTCTTCTATTATGTTATTTTCAAAATGTCCATTAGAATGTATATTAGAATGTCTATTTTCCATCCTCAATAACTGACTATTTTTATTTTCAGCCTTATGGGCCATTTCCTGATTCATCTCCCTGACCTCCAACCCCACCCCCACCTCCCCGCTATGAATCCCCAAGACTGCACCTCCATCCCTGGGGATTTCAACCTCTCCTCCTCCTCCAGGGGCTACTCCACAGTCACCAACCTCTTCATGAACGAGTCCGGCGAGAGCGCTCCCTTCCAGGACAGCAGCACCGTTATCACCGCAGTAATCTCTATGACTGTATTCATGGTGGGCCTCCTGGGCAACACTCTGGCCATCTACGTGGTCCTGCGCTATGCCAAGATGAAGACTGTCACCAACATGTACCTTCTGAACTTAGCCCTGGCAGATGAATTGTACATCTTAGGACTTCCCTTCCTGACCACCCAGAACGTGCTCTCTTATTGGCCGTTTGGGCAGTTTCTGTGCCGCGTGGTCATGACGGTAGACTCCATCAACCAGTTCACCAGCACCTTCTGCCTGACCGTGATGAGCATTGACCGCTACCTGGCCGTGGTGCACCCCATTCGGAGCGTCAAGTGGCGGCAGCCGAAGGTGGCTAAGATCATAAACGGGCTGGTGTGGGTGGTGTCGTTCGTGGTGGTGCTGCCGGTCACCATCTACTCAGATGTTCAGGACCGCTTCAACTCGTGCAACATGAGCTGGCCTGATCCCCAGGAGCTGTGGTCAACGGTCTTCATCCTCTACACGGCCATCTTGGGCTTCTTCGTCCCCCTGCTGATCATCTGCCTCTGCTACCTGCTCATCATCATCAAGGTATAGTTGGGTTGTACTATAACCCACATCCTCTTTAGTATTATGTTGTTCATTGTTTGTTCATTGTTTAAGGCCCCTTCTATTTGTTTGAGACCCAATTCCATTTGTTTGAGACCCCATTCCATTTGTTTAAGGCCCCATTCCATTTGTTTGAGACCCCATTCCATTTGTTTGAGACCCCATTCCATTTGTTTGAGACCCCATTCCATTTGTTTGAGGATCCATTCCATTTGTTTGAGACCCCATTCCATTTGTTTGAGGATCCATTCCATTTGTTTGAGACCCCATTCCATTTGTTTGAGACCCGGTTAGAATGTCTATTAGAATGTCTATTAGAATGTCTATTTGCCATCCTCAATAACTGACAGTTCTATTTTTATTTTCAGCCTTATGGGCCATTCCATTTGTTTGAGACCCCATTCCATTTGTTTGAGACCTCATTCCATTTGTTTGAGACCCCATTCCATTTGTTTGAGACCCCATTCCATTTGTTTGAGACCTCATTCCATTTGTTTGAGACCCCATTCCATTTGTTTGAGACCTCATTCCATTTGTTTGAGACCTCATTCCATTTGTTTGAGACCCCATTCCATTTGTTTGAGACCCCATTCCATTTGTTTGAGACCCCATTCCATTTGTTTGAGACCCCATTCCATTTGTTTGAGACCTCATTCCATTTGTTTGAGACCATTCCATTTGTTTTCCATTTGTTTGAGACCTCATTCCATTTGACCCCATTCCATTTGTTTGAGACCTGATTCCATTTGTTTGAGATTCCCCCATTCCATTTGTTTGAGACCCCATTCCATTTGTTTGAGACCCCATTCCATTTGTTTGAGACCTCATTCCATTTGTTTGAGAGCCCATTCCATTTGTTTGAGACCCCATTCCATTTGTTTGAGACCCCATTCCATTTGTTTGAGACCCCATTCCATTTGTTTGAGACCCCATTCCATTTGTTTGAGACCACCCACCCACACCAGACCAGACACCACCCACACCAGACTTTTGTTTGAGACCACCCACACCAGACCCCAATCCATTTGTTTGAGGATCCATTCCATTTGTTTGAGAGCCCTCATTCCATTTGTTTGAGACCCCATTCCATTTGTTTGAGATCCATTCCATTTGTTTGAGACCCCATTCCATTTGTTTGAGGATCCATTCCATTTGTTTGAGACCCCATTCCATTTGTTTGAGACCCCATTCCATTTGCTTGAAGCCCCCTTCCATTTTTTTGAGGGCGCCTTCCATTTGTTAGAGGCCCCAATGCATTTGAGTCCTTAATCCCTTCTTCTCACTGTCCCAAACTGAATTCTAATGGTTCTTAGGTTTGTTTCTATTTCCAAACCCAATGGACCAGTGCCTTAGACCCTGGCCTGGGCCTAAAACCTCTCCAAACCACTATAAATCCTGTCAATATAGTGATCTTCAAAGGTGTCCATGTCCAGAGCTATTCCTTCACAAAGTCACAGACAAAACCTCCCATTCATTACAGGTGAAGTCTGCCGGGGCCAGGGCGGGCCTGACCAGGCGGCGCCGCTCCGAACGCAAAGTCACCCGCATGGTGGTCATCATTGTGGTGGTCTTCGTCATCTGCTGGCTGCCCTTCTTCACCACCAACATAGTCAACCTCGTCTTCATCATACCAGAGAACAGTGTCACCGCCGGCGTCTACTTCTTCCTGGTCATCATGACCTACGTCAACTCCTGTGCCAACCCGCTCCTCTACGGCTTCCTGTCTGACAACTTCAAGCAGAGCTTCAGGAAGGTCCTGTGTCTCCACAAGGCGAACGGGGTTGGGGTGGGGGACGGAGGAGACATGGGGAGTGGAGGGGGACGTCCCATATCCCCTAGGCTGGAGAGGGTGGAGACGACGCAGCAGCATGACCCGCTCTTCACTCCCCGGATCATGGACTTCAACAATGGACACATGCAGAACAACCAAGTAGGTAAATCTATAGAAATAAAACAACTAGAACGGACAATCGCAATAAAGTGAACGTTCTGTGATGGGTGGACTACTAATTCTATGGGTCAATATTCTACCCAAGAACTGTGAATGGCTGTCAGGTATCAATTATTTTGGTCAGTCTGCCAAAGATAATCTTGAAGGCTGTCCGTTTCATTCATTGGTAGTCAACCTCAGTATACAATATAACTAGATTCACAGCCAATTTATATGTAATTTATATTTATCTAAATGATAGTACTTGATAGTTTTTTTCACCTGCAGAGCATCTTAAGAAGTAGAATAGATTAATAAGCACTTACTACACAGGGCGTTTACCCTTCTCCTTGGCCCACAACTGCTTTACAGCATAGAGGGTGAGAGGAGCTGAAAAATCACTCTGGAAGCCTAACATAGTAAACCCTCCTGATCGGAAGCATTGGCGCTGAGGGGATCCAGTGTACTGTGTGCTGATAGCTAGTTACACCCACTAGTACTGTAAATGGGTACCACTGATTTCTCCTCTACGGTTGATGCCTCCAGTGTATTTAAAAAAAAAAATTCTGATTGCTATGCATTTCGCTAGTATTTTTGCATCACAACATTGACATGTAAGGGCCCTCCAGTTTTTTAGATAGACTGGGTCTTTGTATTTGCCATCTAGGTCTTGTTTTAATAATAGAGAAATCAGACCTTTCTGCTGAGTACCTGACAGACTACCATTTCTATAGGAGTAGTTAAAACAAACAATGGTGCTTTTAGTATTTAAAAAAGGCTTGATATACCTCACCCGGTATGCCATCAAGCCCTGGGGTTTTTCCAGACTAAAAGGATTTAATAGCATCAAAAAGTTCTTCCTCTGTAATTTCATCTTTCTGTACATTTGTTAATTTTCTATTTTTTATATTATTTGGAAAGAATTCCTTTTAAAATACCATTTGGAGAATCATAGATTCTTCAGTAACGAGTTTCTGCAAATTATTTTTGTTAGTGTTCCTGTATTGGAGATTCAAAATGTTGTGCATTTCTCTCCATATTCCATCCAGTTTGCTTTATTTTTGTAATAGATTACATTAGATCATTCTTGAATAAGTTATTTTTGTTGTTCCTCTAACTTATTTGGTATCTCTGTAGTATCATTTTTATTGCTATCTACCTGTACTATTAGTTCATGTATATCCCTTGTTAGTCTTGGCTCTTTTGCCAGAAACTGCTTTGTTATTATTGATGAATATTGAATTGAATGACCCCTGAAGGTACATTTAAAGGTATCCCAAACAATAAGGGCATTTGCTGAACCTATACTATACTGGAAAAATTCAGTTATAAATTATTTTGTCTTAGTTAAAAATAAGTTGTCCTCCCGTAAACTTTGATGAATTTACCAATATCCCCATCCACATGGAAAATATATAAGAGTTATGTGAATGCCAATTAGATGATGATCTGATCACATTCTGTTTCCTATTAAAACTTTTTTGCAAGAGAGAAAGAGACAAGAAAGTAGTCAAGACGACTAGCTTGATTAAGTCTCCTCCATGTATATCTCACTAGGTCAGGGTTTTTTCATCTCCAAATATCCACTATTTCTAATGTGTCCATAATATTAGTGATTTCATTAGGGGCACGGTGATGATAGTTTGTAGAGTGATTACCTTTACGGTCCATTGAGATATTCAAAAGGATCCACCTTCCTTGCGAATCATTCCTGACTATTTGCACATTCATATCTACATTTTTTGTTAATTTATATCACACCTTTTGAGTTCCTGTCATGTTCATTGTATGAAGGAGACCAAGGCGCAGCGTGAATAGAGTTCCACATATTTTTTATGAACTGAAACTCACCAAAACAAAACAACAAAACAACAACCAAACAAAACGTGAAGTTACTAGTGTGCACAAAGGTACCTAACTGTAGACAAGATCCCACACCAGAAAGTGGGAAAAAAGGCCTGCCTAGATATGATCCCCAATCAGAGACAACAATAAACAGCTGTCTCTGATTGGGTACCATATCAGGCCAACATAGACATACAAACCCCCTAGACATACAAAAACCCTAGGCATACAAACCCCCTAGACATACAAAAACCCTAGACATACAAAAACCCTAGGGCATACAAAAAACCCTAGACAGAGTCACACCTTGACCTAACCAAAATATATAGAAAACAGAGATATCTAAGGTCAGGGCGTGACAGTACCCCCCCCCAAAGTTGCGGACTCCCGGCCGCAAACCTGGGCATCTACCCTCGGTGGCGGCTCTGGTTCTGGACGCAGTCCCCGCTCCCTACACTGATCCCCCCGCTTCTGTGGAGCCGGACCGTGGATTGTTGTCGGAGACCCCGGACTGGGGACCGTCGCCAGAGGCTCCGGACTGCCGGACTGGGAACCGTCGCCAGAGGCTCCGGACTGGGAACTGGGAACCGTCGCCAGAGGCTCCGGACTGGGAACCGTCGCCAGAGGCTCCGGACTGGGAACCATCGCCAGAGGCTCCGGACTGGGAACCGTCGCCAGAGGCTCCGGACTGGGAACCATCGCCAGAGGCATCGGACTGGGAACCGTCGCCGGAAGCTCTGGCCTGTGGAGGCACACAGGAGGCCTGATGCGTGGGACTGGTACAGGTGGCACCGGTCAGATGACACGCATCTCAGGGCGAGTGCGGAGAGGAGGCAAAGGACATACTGGACTACGGGTGGGTGCTGCTATGGTGACCAGTGAGCTGAGATAAGGTGGGGCCTTACCTAGCAGAAACTTATAGATGACCTGGAGACAGTGGCTTTGGCGATGAATATCAAGCGAGGGCCAGCCAACGAGAGCAAACAGGTCACAGTGATGGGTAGTATATGGGGCTTTGGTGACAAAATTAATGGCACTGTGATAGACTACATCCAGTTTGTTGAGCAGAGTGTTGGAGGCTATTTTGTAAATGACATCGCCGAAGTCAAGGACCGGTAGGATAGTCAGTTTTACGAGGGTATGTTTGGCATCATGAGTGAAGATTTCATTTTAGATTGGAGATGTTTAATGTGAGTCTGGAAGGAGAGGTTACAGTCTAACCAGACACCTAGGTGTTTGTAGTTGTCCACATATTCTAATTCAGAACCGTCCAGAACCGTCCGTATGGCATTGAAGCTCATCTGGAGGTTAGTTAACACAGTGTACAACAAAGGGCCAGAGGTATACAGAATGGTGTCGTCTGCGTAGAGGTGGATCAAAGAATCACCAGCAGCGAGAGCGACATCATGGATGTATACAGAGAAAAGAGTCGAGAATTGAACCCTGTGGTACCCCCATAGAGACAGCCAGAGGTCCGGACAAGAAGCCCTCCGATTTGACACACTGAACTCTGTCTGTGAAGTAGTTGGTGAACCAGGCGAGGCAGTCATTTGAGAAACCAAGGCTGTTGCGTCTGCCGTGGTGATTGACAGAGTCGGAGGCCCTGGCCAGGTCGATTTATATAGCTGCACAGTATTGTCTCTTATCGATGGCGATTGTCTCTTATAACTGGCTATACTTATTTCACCCCTTACCATAACTAGATACTATTCTCAGTCTAAATTGACCATATTTTAGTGCTTGTAAAGTTACTGCCATCCGAGGAATTATGACGGTCAAAAGTAAAACTAGAAATGTCTGATATTTAGAATTCTATAAATATGTTCTAGCAATATTTGTTTTATTCCTTTGCCTGTTTGCCTGTGAGCCAATGCCACTATTCTGATATCTTCCCCTTGCTTGTTGTAAACATATATAAACTTGTGGACAAATACATAAAAAACATAAACAATAAACACATTAAATTATAAACCTGTTCTCAACAATAGAGAGAGAGGGAGAGAAGAGAAGAGAAAAGAGAGAAAGAGAGAGTGAAAGAAGAGAGCGAGATCAGGTGTGTCTGTATAAGTCTGTATGTGTAAGCGAGCATGTAATTGAGTACGTGTGTGTTCATATCCATTTCATAATGTTCAGATATTTTTACAGTCCCCATGCTTTCTTTTTTTGTAACCTGAATTACCTGTAGAATTTAGTACAGCCATGGTGTCATCCATGTCCTTGTTCAGTCGTGGCTGATAATATACACTACCGGTCTAAAGTTTTCTTTATTTTGACTATTTTTTACATTGTAAAATAATAGTGAAGACATCAAAACTATGAAATAACACATATGGAATTATGTAGTAAAAGAAAAGTGTTATATTTTTGAGATTCTTCAAATAGACACTCTTTTCCTTGATGACAGATTTGCACACTCTTGGCGTTCTCTCAACCAGCTTCATGAGGTACTCACTTGGAAAGCATTTCATTTAACAGGTGTGCCTTCTTAAAAGTTAATTTGTGGAATTTATTTCCTTCTTAATGTGTTTTAGCCAATCAGATGTGTTGTGACAAGGTAGGAGGTTATACAGAAGATAGCCCTATTTGGTAATAGACCAAGTCCATATTATGGCAAGTTTAGCTCAAAACAGCAAAGAGAAATGACAGTCCATCATTACTTTAAGACACTAAGGTCAGTCAATCTAGGAAATTTCAAGAACTTTGAAAGTTTCTTCAAGTTCAGTCACAAAAAAACAAGTTACCAGCCTCAGAAATTGCAGCCCAAATAAAGTTCAAGTAATAGCAATAGTAATAGACACATCAAATTGCTGCAAAGAAACCACTACTAAAGGACACCAATAACAAGAAGAGACTTGCTTGAGCCAAGAAACACAAGCAATGGACATTAGACCAGTGGAAATGTTGAGATTTTTGGTTCCAACCGCCGTGTCTTTATGAATCGCGGTGTGGATGAACGGATGATCTCTGCATGTGTATTTCCCACCGTAAAGCATGGAGGAGGAGGTGTTATGGTGTGGGGGTGGTTTGCTGGTGACACTGTATGTGATTTATTTAGAATTCAAGGCACACTTAACCAGCATGGCTGCCACAGCATTCTGCAGCGATACACCATCCCACCTGGTTGGGCTTAGTGGGACTATCATTTGTTTTTCAACAGGACAATGACCCAACACACCTCCAGGCTGTGTAAGGGCTATTTGACCTAGAAGGAGAGTGATGGAGTGCTGCATCAGATGACCTGGCCTCCACATTCCCCTGACCTCATCCAAATTGAGATGGTTTGGGATGAGTCGGACCGCGGAGTGAAGGAAAAGCAGCCAACAAGTGCTCACCATATGTGGGAACTCCTTCAAGGCTGTTGGACAAGCATTCCAGGTGAAGTTGGTTGAGAGAATGCCAAGGTGTGCAAAGCTGTCATGAAGGCAAAGTGTGAAGGCAAAGTGTAGCTATTTGAAGAATGTTAAATGTAATACTTTTTGTTACTACATGATTCCATTTGTGTTATTTCATAGTTTTAATGTCTTCACTATTATTCTATAATGTATAAAATAGTAAAAAATAAAGAAAAGCCCTTGAATGAGTAGGTGTTCTAAAACCTTTGACCGGTAGTGTACATCTAGCTGTCTTTTGTAGGCACCGAACGGCAGCTGCGGGTAGGGTTAAGGGGGGAGAGGTGTGTGTCTCTTTCTTAACATCAGCAGGTGCACACTATCTAATGTTAAGGAAGTCTTGAGGTTTTGCTTTCCTGAGTTAGAATAGCTCATAATAAACTGCATATTATTATATTTTTCGTACATGTCTATTTATCACCACAAACCGAGGCTGGCACTAAGACCGGGCTCAACAAGAAAATGCACATCCAGAGGCTTTGCTCCTAGCAACCAGTGATTTGAATGTAGGGAAGCTACAATCTGTCTTACCTCCTTTTTAACAGCATGTCAGTTGTGCAACTAGATGCGAAAAAACTCTAGATCACCATTACTCCACACACAAAAATGCATACAAAGCTCTCCCTTGGCCTCCATTTGGCAACTCTAACCATAACTCTATCGTCCTGATTCTTACTTACAAGCAAAAACTCAAAAAGTAAGTACCAGTAACGTGCTCAATACGGAAGTGGTCCGATGAAGTGGATGCTAAGCTACAGGACTGTTTTGGTGGCACATTCGATAACATTGAGGAGTTTACGACATCAGTCACCAGCTTCGTTAATAAGTGCATTATCAACGTTGTCACCAAAGTAACTATACGTACATATGCCAACCAGAAGCCGTGGATTACAGGCAACATCCAAACTGAGCTAAAGGCTAGATCTGCCACTTTCAAGGAGCGGGACACTAATCCGGACGCTTAAAAAAAAAATCCTGCTACGACCTCCAACGAGCCGTCAAACATTCAAATCTTCCATACAGGACTAAGATCAAATCCTACTATGCTGGCGCTGATGCTTGTTGGATGTGGCAGGGCTTGCAAACTATGAACGATTAGGGAAACCCAGCCACAAGCTGCCCAGTGACGTGAGCCTACCAGACGAGCTAAATTCCTTCTATGCTCATTTAAAGGCAAGAAACACTGAGCCATGTATGAGAGCACCAGCAGTTCCGGATGACTGTGTGATATCCCTCTCCATAGCAGATGTGAGTAAGACCTTTAAGCACGTTAACATTCACAAGGCCGCGGGGCCAGACGGATTACCAGAATGCGTACTTAGAGCATCCACTGGCCAGCTTGCAAGTGTCTTCACTGACATTTTCAACCTTTCCCTGACCCAGTCTGTAATACCTACATGTTTCAAGCAGACTACCATAGTCCCTGTGCCCAGGAAGGCCAAGGTAACCTGTCTAGATGACTATTGCCCACTAGCACTTGATAGCCATGAAATGCTTTAAAAGGCTTGCCATGGCAAAGACCATCATTTCAGACACCCTGGACCCACTCCAATTCGCAACAACACATCCTCCACGCTGACCCTTAACATGGGGGCCCCTCAGGGGTGCATGCTTAGTCCCCTCCTGTACTTCCTGTTCACCCATGACTGTGTGGCCGCACACAACTCCAACACCATCATTCAGTTTGCTGAAGACACAACAATGTTTTGCCTGATAACCAACAATGATGAGACAGTCTATAGGGTGGAGTTCAGTGACCTGTCAGTGTTGTGCCAGGACAATAACCTCTCCCTATACATTAGCAAGACGAAGGACCTGATCGTGTACTACCGGACCTAGAGAGCCAAGCATTCCCCAATCCACATTGACGGGGCTGTTGCAGAGTGGGTCGAGAGCTTCAAGTTCCTCGGTGTCCACATCACTAAGGAATTATCATTGTCCACACACACCAACACAGTCACAAAGAAGGCACGACAATGCTTCTTCCCCCTCAGGAGGCTGAAAAGATTTGACCATGGGCCCTTAGAAAGTTCTACAGCTGCAGCACTGAGAGCATCTTAACTGGCTGCACCCCCACTTATTATGGCAACTACTTGGCATCCGACCGTAAGGCACTGCAGAGGGTACATCACTGGGACCAAACTCCCTGCCATCCAGGACCTCTATACCAGGCAGTGTCAGAAGAAGGCCTTAAAAATTGTCAAGGACTCCAGCCACCCAAGTCATAGACTGTTCTCTCTGCTACCACATGGGAAGCAATACTGATGCAAGTCTGGTACCAAAAGGACCCTTAACAGCTTCTACCCCCAAGCCATAAGACTACTAAATAGTTAGTCCGGGTAGCTATTGGTTAACTATGTAACTTTCTGCATTGACCCTTTTTAGCACTAACTCTTGCATTTACGTTGCGTTAACTGTTTATTATCTATCCTGTTGCATAGTCACTTTATACCTATAAATATGTACACATCTACTTCAATTACCTTGTACCCCTGTACATCGACTTGGTTCTGGTACCCCGTGTATATAGCCAAGTTATGGTTACTCATTGTGTATTTATTCCTCGTGTTACTATTTATCTTTTTTTCTCCCAGCATTGTTGGGAAGGGGCCGTAAGTCATCATTTCACTGTTAGTCTACACCTGTTGTTTACGATGCATGTGGCAAATACATTTTCATTGGATTTGATTCAACACCAAGCTCAGAGCCTTGGGTTCTGGACACCACCTCTGCAACTGGATCCTGGACATCCTGACGGGCAGACGACAAGCTGTCAGGATTGACAAGCCAATCTCCAGCACACTGACTCTTAACACAAGGGCCCCCCAGGGGTGTGTCCTGAGTCCTCTGCTGTAGGTCTATTAACCAACAACGGCGAATCAGCCTATAGGGAGGAAGTAAGTGAACTGGCATTGTGATGCCAGGACAACAACCTTTCCTCAACATCAGCAAAACAAAGGAGTTGATTGTTGACTTCAGGAAGCAGAGGGGGGAACATGCCTGATCCACATCAATGGGACTACAATAGAGTCATGTTCCTAGCTGTCCACATCACCAAGGACATGACATGGACCAACAACACCACCACAACACCGTCTCTGCTTCCTAAGGCAGCTGAAGAAATTCCAAATAGTACTGCTGACCTGTTGCATCACGGCCTGGCACGGGAATTGCTTCATCCACGACTGCAAGGTCCTCCAGCTGTTGGTGAAGAAGGCCCAGTACATCACTGGGACCGTGTTCCCACCCATCCAGGACATCTACTCAGAACGTTGCCTGGGGGTGGGCAGTAGCATCATCAAGGAACCCACACACCCCAGTCACTCCTTTACCGTCGGGCAGATGGAATCGGAGCATGAGGTCTGATAGCTACAGACTCAGACACAGTTTCTATCTACAAGCCATCAGACTGCTGAACAACTGGTCTGACCACCTCCACTCACTCTGCACACTGTAGCACATATGCACTCTTAATCACTCACACAACCTCACAGATATGCAGTCATCCACACACACACACACACATACACAATCACACATATTTATGCTACACACACATCACAACTGCTGCTACCAGACTCTTATTATCATTGTTAAATACTGCACAATTTATACACTTGCCCACCAATCGCCCCTTCCCCAAAACACGTGTAAATATTGGACTATAAACTGTGCCTTCATATATTATACATATATTATACTTATGCAAAAATAAAATTATATTGTACTGAGCGATTTACTTTATATTTGAATTCTTATCTTTTATCATGTCTTACTGTTGTTGCGTGGTCAAGAAGGAACCTGCTAGTAAGCATTTCGTTGGATGATGTTTACCATGTGTGTCCTGTACGTAAGACTAATAAAACATAAAAGTTCACTTGTTTGTGTGTGAATAGATTTCTGGTGATCTCCTTGGAGTGACTTGTCTCCATCTGAGAGCTGTGTCTGTGTCTAGTACTCCCTGTTAGTGTGAATGTGTTTCTATGATAACATAATGTGAGAATACATAACAAATCAGCAGCAGCTCTGTGTGACATATTAGACAGAAGATGCTCAAAGAGAGTCCTCTTTTCTATTATATCTTAAAGAGATTTATTGTTTATTTTACAGTTTGAAGATTAAAAACAAATCATGACTGACGGGGAATGGGCGGGGGGGCAGACGGACGGATGGGGGGGACGGATGGACGGATGGGGGGCGAAGGGGGAGTGTGCTGGTCGTGCTGGTCGTTGTTTGTAATGTCTAAATGTATCTCTTGCTGTCTTTGCAGTGTGTTCAAATTGAGACTTGTGGCAACATGACGACGGAGCTTCTGCCCTTAGAGAGCCCAGTGATTGATCAGTCTACGCTATGATGAGGCCTGATAGGTCAGTCTACGCTATGATGAGGCCTGATTGGTCAGTCTACGCTTTGATAATCCCTGATTGGTCTGTCTACGCTTTGATGAGCCCTGATTGGTGAGTCTACACTTTGATAAGCCCTGACTGGTTAGTCTATGCTTTGATGAGCCAAGCCACCTCCCTCTCCATCACGACAAACAATCCATCATTGGGAGCCCTCCCACTGTCAACCCATATAGCTCTTGACCAATGACCTGTTTCGGATGATACAGGAAGAAGAGGTACACGGGACTTCAAAGAACACTTCCTGTTCTGACACTACACTGAACGATTTCTGCGATGACACCTCTCCTATTTGTCAGTATAAACCTCAGACATTTACAGCGCATTGCACCACTTGAAGGGGCTGGGGGGAGGACGGCTCATAATAAGGGCTGGAACGGAGCGAATGGAATGACATCAAACACATGGAAACCATGTTCAATGTATTTTTTATACCATTCCACTGATTCCGCTCCAGCCATTACCACCAGCCCTGTCCTCCTCAATGACGGTGCCACCAACCGCCTGTGCATTGCACCAGCTTGGTGTCATGGAACCAGCAAGAGCACATTCTTCCATGTACTTTATAGATTCCTTACATATACTATAAGGAAATACTATTTTTTAGACTGTGAATGGGTATTAAAATGCCCTAGAAAATGAACCTGAGTATTCCCTTCACTTTATATGAACTGGATCATTTGATTTCATCAGAAATGTGAATTGAAATGGATTGTCGTCTTTGTGAGCTTGGAACTTTCTGTATGTAGGTATGTACTGGGCCTTCATCACTATGTAGGTAAGGCCATGATGGGAACGTACTACACACACTGTCTATGACCCTTGTCCATTTGTCACTATGATCACCTGTAACAAGTCCCAAAGGCTCATAATTCCCACCTGTGGACTCATGTATGGTTTCTGCTCTGGACAAAGTTAGTTCAAGCTGGGATGACCAATGAAATGGTACTAGAGGAAACCTGCATTGTGGAAACGAACACTGTCCCCGAACAGAGAGAATGATGATAATGATGATGTCAATCAAATAGATGAATCTGGCGTACAGTACTCTGTATCTATGGCATAATGTTATGACTGAGGATCCTATTCATATTATTGATGCATTATTGTTATTTGTTGGGTATTATTGTTATAAACTTGGGTAGTTGTTCCAAGTGTTTTGGTTATTTTAATGCATTTATTTGTGATTAATGGATCCCCTTGACCTTTTATTGGAGATTGAAGCACTGGTGCAACTTCATTGTGCTTGACCTTACCTGAGGTCATGTTCTTTAGGTACCATACGGAATAAAAGGGACTGAAACAGGGAGGGACTACCTCCTAGACTAATGTCCAGTAAGATACACAGATGTTAATTTCACCTTTTGAAATGGTTTCCCTTGCATGCCCTACTGAACAATCTGCGTACAACAGCATAGTCGTCGCTGGCTGATGGAAAGCACTCATCTCCAAAACACATCTCTTCAGGAAATGGAAGAAATGACCATATTGTCCCTTTATTGAACATACAATTCTGGAACTTCAGGAGCTATTTTGAATACATTGTCTTGGTCCTAGAGTCATTAAATGTTCAGAGTACATTGAAGGGAGTTACTGCTTTCAATTTAAAAAAAAAATGTAAATGGCAAAAATGGTGTTTTCATCAGACAGCGACTCAATGATTAATCTGCTGTACACACATGCAGTATTTTATGGATTAGCTTTAACTGTATTGATTTCAATGAGCACACAATCCACACAGACTGTTTTACAGTCATGTATGACAGGTTCAAGATTTATACAGTAAGTTATTATCTGTGTACTCTACTCTGGGATTACACTGTGGTCAAGTAAATGTAAAAAAAGTTGCTGTTACTTATGCTAATTATTTTAAATAATACCATAGCATTATTGCTAATGTGTACCATCTGGACATGTGTTCAAAATGTTTCATTTCAGTGTTATTGTTTTAATAAAATGACAAAATACAATTGGTTCGATCAATATGCATGTAGTCTGAGTACCAGTCTTTTTAGCTAACATTCCACTTCTTGTACCAGTCTTTTTAGCTAACATTCCACTCCTTGTACCAGTCTTTTTAGCTAACATTCCACTCCTTGTACCAGTCTTTTTAGCTAACATTCCACTCCTTGTACCAGTCTTTTTAGCTAACATTCCACTCCTTGTACCAGTCTTTTTAGCTAACATTCCACTCCTTGTACCAGTCTTTGTAGCTAACATTCCACTCCTTGTACCAGTCTTTTTAGCTAACATTCCACTCCCAGTCTTTTGTACCAGTCTTTTTAGCTAACATTCCACTACCCTTTTGTACCAGTCTTTTTAGCTAACATTCCACTCCTTGTTCATTTCCTTGTACCAGTCTTTTTAGCTAACATTCCACTCCTTGTACCAGTCTTTTTTAGCTAACATTCCACTCCTTGTACCAGTCTTTGTAGCTAACATTCCACTCCTTGTACCAGTCTTGTAACCAGTCAGTCTTTTAGCTAACATTCCACTCCTTGTACCAGTCTTTGTAGCTAACATTCCAGCTCCTTGTACCAGTCTTTGTAGCTAAACATTCTTTTTAGCTAACATTCCACTCCTTGTACCAGTCTTTTTAGCTAACATTCCCTCCTTGTACCAGTCTTTTTAGCTAACATTCCACTCCTTGTACCAGTCTTTTAGCTAACATTCTAACCAGTCTTTTAGCTAACATTTCCACCAGTCCTTGTACCAGTACCAGTCTTTTTAGCTAACATTCCACTCCTTGTACCAGTCTTTTTAGCTAACATTCCACTCCTTGTACCAGTCTTTTTAGCTAACATTCACATTCCTTGTACCAGTCTTTTTAGCTAACATTCCACTCCTTGTACCAGTCTTTTTAGCTAACATTCCACTCCTTGTACCAGTCTTTTTAGCTAACATTCCACTCCTTGTACCAGTCTTTTTAGCTAACATTCCACTCCAGTCTTGTACCAGTCTTTGTAGCTAACATTCCACTACCCTGTACCCTGTACATTCCACTCCCTGTACCAGTCTTTGTAGCTAACATTCCACTCCTTGTACCAGTCTTTGTAGCTAACATTCCACTCCCTGTACCAGTCTTTGTAGCTAACATTCCACTCCCTGTACCAGTCTTTGTAGCTAACATTCCACTCCCTGTACCAGTCTTTGTAGCTAACATTCCACTCCCTGTACCAGTCTTTTTAGCTAACATTCCACTCCTTGTACCAGTCTTTTTAGCTAACATTCCACTCCTTTGGAAAACAACAGGAGTGACAAGGAGTAGAATGTAAAAGCTGAACAGATACTGCGACCAGGCTAATATGCATGCTCTTTGGATGGATGGCCCCCCCTGTCTCTGTCTGTCTTTCTTTCTTTCTCTCTATATGCCCTTCTTTTATCTCCTATCCTCCCATGATCCCTCCCTCTCACCAACCGTCCTTGGTGCTTTCTCTTTCTCTTCCTCTTCACCCGTATCTCCAGTGTGTTTACAGGCAACGTGTCCCAGTGGCTTACTACTGCAGGTGCATGCAGGTGTATGGGTGAAAACAACAAGCTCCCCTTTAAACCGCTAGGCCTTAGGCTACACCTAACCATTTGACTGGCATGTTTTCCACCCCTCAATGTCAGGGGAAAGGACAGAAGTAGAGCAGTAGGGTATTTGAAGGTCTGTTCTCAAATCTTCCTATATATGTTAGCTAGCTATCACATGGACCGTTGAATGAAGCTCACGGTGTGTTGACGAGCTTTGTTGTGTAGTCTTACTTCAAATCTGTTGGTAACAATGGCTATGTTTTGAGACTTATCTCAATTAGGTCAACGTTATAGCTTCAAGAAAAGGTCCAATGCGGCACACACTGCCATAGCGCTGCAGTTTTAACCTTCTCCAATTATACAAACAAATGGTGGATTTTAAAAGTGTAATACTTTTTAATAATACAATAATAATACAAATGATTTAAGTTTAAATATACCAAGTAGGCAACAGTTCCATCAATTTCTGCTTCCAGGAGAGCAAGGCATTATTTATAACTGCGGTATTGTCCGACACAGGCCCCGTGGGTCTTAAGAGGTCGCAGGTGGGGGGGAATTGCTTTTTCCACCCATAAATGTTTATTCAATAGGAAATAAACAAACCTGCAATTACATTGGTGCTTGGGTGGTGTCAAGCCCGGCTTGCCTCTAGTGATAAATCTGTAGCCTCCATACTCTGGCTTGAACAGTGATGAGACTTATGAGGTCTCAGAGGAAGATGTAACGTTGTGGAGAAGAGGAGAGAGGAAGACATAAGGCAAAAGCCAAAATACTATTTTAGGGTTTTAATTGGTTTACAGATGTTGATGGTTTTTTATTGACACTTCTTGAAATACGGTAACATTAGACTGCACTGTACGGCATTCTACAGCTAAGTCTTGGGATGAGTTGATGCATTTTGAAATACAATACAATCCATATGTAGGCCATTTTATTCATTTTTATTTATTTAACCTTTATTTAACCAGGTTAGTCTCATTGAGATAAAACATATCTTTATCTCAATGAGATTAAACTGGTTGACTAAAGGTTAAATAAATTAAACATAAAATAGCCTACATATTGATTGTATTGTATTTCAAACTCATCAACTCATCCCAAGACTTAGCTGTAGAATGCCGTAGCCCAGAGGGGCCAGACAGGTACCCTTTCCCAGAGAAAGAACATTTTCAGTAGGGAAGAGCTTCTCTGTTATGAATAATACTTCTCTTCTCTTTCAGAAGGGAAAAGCTTCTCTGTTATAAATGACCACACATACTTCTCTTCTCTTTCAGAAGGGAAGAGCTTCTCTGTTATGAATGACCACACATACTTCTCTTCTCTTTCAGAAGGGAAGAGCTTCTCTGTTATGAATGACCACACATACTTCTCTTCTCTTTCAGAAGGGAAGAGCTTCTCTGTTATGAATGACCACACATACTTCTCTTCTCTTTCAGAATGGGAAGATGAATGACCACACATCTTCTTCTCTTTCAGAAGGGAAGAGCTTCTCTGTTATGAATGACCACACATACTTCTCTTCTCTTTCAGAAGGCAAGAGCTTCTCTGTTATGAATGACCACACATACTTCTCTTCTCTTTCAGAAGGAAGAGCTTCTCTGTTATGAATGACCACACATACTTCTCTTCTCTTTCAGAAGGGAAGAGCTTCTCTGTTATGAATGACCACACATACTTCTCTTCTCTTTCAGAAGGGAAGAGCTTCTCTGTTATGAATGACCACACATACTTCTCTTCTCTTTCAGAAGGCAAGAGCTTCTCTGTTATGAATGACCACACATACTTCTCTTCTCTTTCAGAAGGCAAGAGCTTCTCTGTTATGAATGACCACACATACTTCTCTTCTCTTTCAGAAGGGAAGAGCTTCTCTGTTATGAATGACCACACATACTTCTCTTCTCTTTCAGAAGGGAAGAGCTTCTCTGTTATGAATGACCACACATACTTCTCTTCTCTTTCAGAAGGCAAGAGCTTCTCTGTTATGAATGACCACACATACTTCTCTCTAACACACATTCCTCTTTTTTTTTTGTTTTTTTGTTGTTGAATTTGACCCCTTTTTCTCCTCAATTTCATGGTGTCCAATTGTTGTAGTAGCTACTATCTTGCCTCATCGCTACAACTCCCATACGGGCTCGGGAGAGACGAAGGTTGAAAGTCATGCGTCCTCCGATACACAACCCAATCAAGCCGCACTGCTTCTTAACACAGCGCGCATCCAACCCGGAAGCCCGCCACACCAATGTGTCGGAGGAAACACCGTGCACCTGGCAACCTTGGTTAGCGTGTACTGCGCCCGGCCCGCCACAGGAGTCGCTGGTGCACAATGAGACAAGGATATCCCTACCGGCCAAGCGCCCTCCCTAACCCGGACGACGCTAGGCCAATTGTGCGTGGCCCCACGGACCTCCCGGTCGCGGACTGTTGCGACAGAGCCTGGGCGCGAACCCAGAGTCTCTGGTGGCACAGCTGGCAGTACAGCGCCCTTAACCACTGCGCCACCCGGGAGGCCCTCACATTGCTCTTTTTCACTCTCTAGCTCGCATGCGTGCGCACACACACACATACAAAAACACATCAACCTCTAAAACACACTCTTTAGAAAAGTCTGTCACCCAGTCAGAGACAATTAGTGGCTTCCAATAAATCAATATCTCGTTTTCAAGTGGTTGCGATAATATTGTAACTCACACAACACTGACATCAATATCCTGGGAGATTTGTTTCTGGGAGGCGGAAACTAAATTACACCTTTTTATAGATTCATGAAGACCACTTGAACTTGTGTTGCTGTTGATTACATAAAAGTTAAATAAAACCAAATTGATAACACATACAATGTGCTGAACTTTCTATTATTTTTGTTTTAAGGGGTTGTGGGTAATGGACCCCCATCCTTGATGCACCAAACGTCATGACAACCCTTCAGCAGCCCACCGGCAACCCACTGCTTTATAGAGTGGCTCTGATGCTTATTGATGCCCGATGTAGACTAGACAAAATGACTGTGAGATGCTGTCTGGGTCTCTTCACTGGGGGTGGGTGAAGTCGGCCGGCTTCCCCAGGTTCCACAGCCCATTCCTAGGTTGAGGAGCGGATTGTTTACCTCGGCCTGACAGGCTAGCCTGGGTGGAAGGTGTTGTGATGGGGATGGCTGCTGACTTTTCAAACCTTCAGACTCTCGTCAGCGGCACAACGCTATCCTGCAGAACTGGGTTTTCTTTCAAATACTTTAGCAACGCTTGATTTTGCTTGTCTTGCGCAGTGAAACCAATGGAATCATCCCATAAGAGCAAAACCCGACCAAATCAAAGGCTTAAAGTATTTGGGGGAAAAAAAGTATTTGAACCCACGACTGCTATCCTGAAGGTGTTCAAGGCAGCTGTATTGTAGTCAGACAATTGTTTCCAAAATATTACATATACCTACAAGTATCGTCTGACAGGCATAGGACTTCCTCCTCCTATAGAGGAAATATGCATGGAGGATATTTCATTTGGCGCACAATATCTGATCTGTTTTTACCAATTGAGATGTCGTGATTGTGTGTTCTTGTATCCTCCAGGCTGCAACAACCGTTCTGCCTCAATTAACATTAAATAAATTGCTTTTCCAAGGCCACAATTCTTTGCTTCAAACAAAGCTCTTGTCTAAACGTTTGCATCTGAGGTGACTACCCGTAAAGCACCCTCCCCGTAACTGAACGCGTTGTGTGTTCTCAGCTCTCCAAATGATTTCTTTCCGGGTTTTGCAGAGAAATGAGAGTGGTAAGCAAGGTCACTGTAGGAGAGTTCAAAGGACTTCCTCATTCTGATTTAAAGGCTACAGCAAGGCTTTGATGTATCTTGGTCTGTTAACTCAAAGGAATTGAGCTTGAGGTCTTTGACCTTGACCCACTAGAATTTTCTGCAGTGTAATCTTACGAAAGAAGTGAGACAGAATGAGCCTACTCTGCAGCCATCAGAAAACACAGGAAGAAAAGTTGAAATGGTTTAATTTGTTATCGTTTTTTTCTCCACTATACAGGCTTAGTTGTTATATCCACGTGAATGCTTAAGAAAGGTGAAGCCTTAACCCATTACCAGTGTCTTCAAGAAGACACCCTGAGTATCAAGTGAACATTTCTGGTTTTGTCCTTCTTTTTGACTCACTCTGGAGGGAGGGGGGGGGCAGCCCACTTTTCTTCTGTGGCAATCCTAGGAGTATGAGCACCACCACTTCTCAGTCATGTGGAGAAAAGTTTTCCATTGGGCGAAAAGAGGGGGAAGAACAGAGAGGATGGAAGTAGGAATGAGAAGGAGGACAGAAGGAGAGACGAGATAAGGCAGACAAGGAGGAGGTATAAGGTTTCTGTTCTACACATCCTCAGGACCGAAAGCCTTTATTGTTCTCTCCGGTGTTCCTCCCCACAGGTGTTTCTGTGACGGACAGATGGGTCCAGAGGGCTCGATGGGGACGTGTGGCTGAATAATAATTTATTGATTTGTCTAATGACGGAATGGATGACTGTTTAACAGAGGTGATAAATAACCTTGCCTGTGGCCTGTAGATTTGAGTTTGTCCTCAAGTTAATGCTAAAGCTTAAAGATGGAATCTGGTGAAACTGCCACATCTGTTTTGGCTATTACAACAACAAAGACGTTACTGCAAACAACAAACACTGTTTTTTGCCCCTCAGACAAAACTGCACGCGTGGTAGAACAGAACATTATGTACAGAATGTTTTTTACCACGCTCCTCCTCTCCATTTGGAAGCTCCTCCTCTCCATTTGGAAGCTCCTCCTCTCCATTTGGAAGCTCCTCCTCTCCATTTGGAAGCTCCTCCTCTCCATTTGGAAGCTCCTCCTCTCCATTTGGAAGCTCCTCCTCTCCATTTGGAAGCTCTTCCTCTCCATTTGGAAGCTCCCCTCCTCTCCATTTGGAAGCTCCTCCTTTCCGTTTGGAAGCTCCTCCTCTCCATTTGGAAGCTCCTCACCTCCGTTTAGTCAACAAAACAAAAACCATAACAAAGGCGCTGGGGTGAACAGGGACGCTGTTTCCCCTAATGCAGACTCCATCTTTAATTGGTGAAACTGCCATGTCCGTTTGGGATAGTACAATAACAAAGAAGTCACTACAAAACCATAAACACTGTTTTTTTCTCCTCAGACATCACTGCGTGATCAAACTTTTTTTTTACCACACTGTGCAGACGCTCCTCTTTTCAGTTTTCCCTCCATTTCATGAACAAAACTAAAACCATAACAAAGGCTGTGGGGTGAAGAGTGGTGCTGTTTCCCTTAATGCAGATTCCAGATTGAAGCTTCACTGGCTATAATAATATTGTTTATTAGATGTGTAAAGGAGGTGGTTTACTGTGTTAGCCTGCTGAGCTTAAAGTGCAACTGAAGGCAATAAACAACTTATCTGATCCAAAATGGCCTATGTGGCATCCTTATTATTCAGAAACATTTATTCTAGTGTCAAAATTTACTACAAAGTGTAAATAGGATAAAATGTTTCATAAAGTCAGTCTCGTCCAAAACTGAGTTTTGTATGTGAGTTTGTCATTACTAACTGGTTTTGATTTCGACAATGCTCACTTGCCCACTAACACAGGATACACAGCTGCATTGATTGCTCTCTATCCAATCCTACTGCAGAACACACAGACAATGAGACAAACCTGCCCAGCAGTGCAGCGGACTTTGTTTACAAAAGACAACACATTGCTAGATGTACAATTGGGTGACTAAAACCTCCTCAGTAAAAACTTCAAAATGAATTACAGATTCCTTGAGTTATCTTAGATTCCTTCTGACTATTTGGGGGAAATAACACTATTTCACCACCAGATGTGAAATTGTAATTCCACATGTGAAAGTGAGATTTCATCATATTTATCATATGTGAAACTGCATATCTGATTTTCATATGTGAAAGCGCAAGTTTACAGGTAGTTTTTTTTAAGAGAGTACTGGCTTTGTTCCTACGGTTTGTCATGGGAGACAAACATCAGTAACTGCCACATCAAATCACATCCCCAAGACTGAAATAGTTTTTGTTTAATGAGCAACAGAGTGGCACTGCATCTCAGTGCAAGAGGCATCACTACAGACCCAGGTCGATTCCAGGCTGTATCACAACCGGCGGAGATTGGGAGTCCCATAGGGCTGAGCACAATTGGCCCAGCGTCTTCCGGGTAAGGGTTTGGCCGGGGTAGGCCGTCATTGTAAATAAGAATTTGTTCTTAACTGACTTGCCTAGTTAAATAAAGGTTCAATTAAAAAATGTAAAAACACAAATCGGTGCGTTCAGTCACTCTTTCAGCCCAGGCATTAGCTTGCTCAGGGAGCTTATGCAAGTCTTCAGGTCTCTAATTTGGGATGGGTAGGCCTATGTGTTACGGAGGGGATTCCATGAACCACACTTGCTTGATGAGTCACCTTGTCTGAGACCTGGAGACTTGAGTAAGCTCCCCAAGCTAGCTAATGGCTAGGCTTTAGCTCGGCGGCTATTGCAGTCTTGTGGCATGCAGGAGACTCGGATTCGAACCCAGTCACAGGGGGGGAAGTATTTGAGTATTTCAACTCATTGGTAACTGTATAACTGATGAAGACCATGGGGTTTCAAACATAAACATTAACACACTGTCTGGTTTGGTAAATAGAAATGTATATTTTCTACACATCCAAGAGCAGGATGTGAGGTCTAAAGTAAGTGCGAGATGTGTCAATAGCAATCGGATAAATCTATACATTTTCTGTCTACAAACATGTTGAATATTCAGATGTGTTTGACACAAAGCAGATGTAGTGATGTCTAATTTAACAGAGATTAGCATGTTATTGTCAATGGTAAGTTAGAGCTTCTGTTTAGGTTAAACAACTTTAAAAAATGTATTAGAAGTATTTAGGATGTCAGGTTTAAAATAGCATAGATGAGCTAATGATTATACATGCACCCAATGTGTTCCAATCAATCAAAACAGATAACAGGCTGCTCGAGATGATAAATTAGAATTGTTCTTTGCGACGGAACAGACCGTGAGGTCGTGCTGAACTTTCCAGGTTAGCTGCTAGTTAGCAGGAGAGAATAAATGTGGTTTGTTTTAATTGGTAAATGATACATACAATAGCCTACCAACACACTGCTATACACAGACAGGAATGGAGAGTGTGGTCTTCGTGGATAGAACAAAGAGGGGGAGGATGTTATGGAGGAAATATGGAAGAGATCAGGTGAGGAAATAGAAGGTGTGGGGGCGCTGTATGAGGGATGATGGGAAAAGGTGTTAATAGAGAGAAAAAGATAAGGAGTTGTTGGGGGAAAAGGAGAGGAGAGAAGTGAAAAAATAAAGAACACTGGTTGTCCAGTATGTTCTTGCTTCTGTTGCACGCTACACTTGAATAAAGTATCATTGTAAATGAAAGTTATATATTAGGTTTGTTTAAGTGGTAATTAAGTTGTTTTTTTACGCTTCAGAAAGAGTTAATAGCTTCAATGTGATGGATCAGCTCATGATTAAATCTCTTCAGCCTGGTTCTTGGAAAGCAACTGATGGTTCCTGGTTTTCCAAGTAATTCTCTGTTTTTCCCACTGCCCTCACTGTCTTTGTGGTTCAAACATGAGCTTGTCCGAGGTGTCGTGTCGCACTCGACGACAGTTGCTATCCATTGGAGCTCTGCGATTGGTTGCCCAAAATTCTGCGGCGGGGCTTAGTGAAGGGTCCATTCAACTCACAGGTAACTGTAGAACTGAAAAGGTCATGAGGTTTCAAACATCATCAACATTAACACAATGTCTGTTCTGGTGAATAGAAATGTGATTTATATTTTCTACTCATCCAAGAACAGGCTGTGTCTAAAGAACATGAGAGACGTGTCAATAGCAATCTGATGTCTATTCATTTCCTTTCTATGAACATGTTGTTGCCTCAGTTGCATGATACATTTGGATGAAGTAATTTTTTTTCGTTTAGGTGGTAATAAAAAATGTAAGTGGTATTATAAAAGATTATTGCATGAAATTAGGCATTTTTTTTCCCTGAACAGGCAAATGACAGTTTCCAGGTTCCCACCTCATTGCTTTCACCAATCTAACCATGTCAGGATCAGATCGGGTCATCAAAAGAAGGAAGTAGCACTATCACACATGCGCCCAATTTGTTCCAATCACTCTCAAAATGGCTGACGGGCTGCTTGAGAGGATGAAGGATGATTTGAAATTGTTCTTTGTGATGGAGCAGACCGTGAGGTCGTGATAAACTTTTCAGGTTAGCTGTTAGTGAGCAGGAGAGGGTATGTAGTTTGTTTTAATTGGAAATTGCATATACAATAGCCTACATACACACTGTTACACATAATCAAGAATGGGAATGTATTTTGGGAGAGAAAAAGAGGGTATGTATGTGATGGAGGAAATATGGAAGAGGTCATGTGTCACGTGAGGAAATGGGAGGTGTGAGGGATGATGGGGAAAAAGGGGATGATAGAGAGAAAAAGATAAGGAGAGGAGAGAGGTGATCAAATACTGGCTGTACACAGAGACATGTGTGATGGTGTGTGATGGTGTGTGTGTGTGTGGTGTCAATATTTTCTATGTGTGTGTGTTCCAGGTTTCTACCATGTGACTAATAACAAAATCTAATCTAATCCTAAAAGGGTTCTTCAGCTGTCCCCATAGGATAGACCTTTGAATAACCCTTTTTGTTTCCAGGTAGAACTATTTTGGGTTCCACGTACAACCTTCTGAGTAAAGGGTTCCACATAACTCAAAAGGGTTCTACCTGGAACTAAAAAGGGTTATTCAAAGGTTTATCCTATGGGGACAGCTGAAGAACCCTTTTAGGATTAGATTAGATTTTGTTAATAGTCACATGGTCGCAGATGTATTCGCAGGGTACAGTGAAATTGTGCATGTCAAAAAAAGAGAAGTGTATGAATGAAAACAATTATATATATATATATATACAGTACCAGTCAAACGTTTGGGCAGGTCTACTCATTCAAGGCTTTTTCTTTATTTTTAGAATTTTCTACAGTGTAGAATAATAGTGAAGACATCAACACAAAACTATGAAATAACACATATGGAATCATGTAGTAACCGAAAAGTGTTAAACAAATCAAAATATATTTTATATTTGAGATTCTTCAAAATAGCCACCCTTGCCTTGATGACAGCTTTGCACACTCTTGGCACTCTCAACCAGCTTCACCTGGAATGCTTTTCCAACAGTCTTGAAGGAGTTCCAACATATGCTGAGCACTTGTTGGCTGCTTTTCCTTCACTCTGTGGTCCAACTCATCCCAAACCATCTCAATTGGGTTGAGGTCAGGTGATTGTGGAGGCCAGGTCATCTGATGCAGCACTCCATCACTCTCCTTCTTGGTCAAATAGCCCTTACACAGCCTGAGAGTGTGTTGGGTCATTGTCCTGTTGAAAAACATATTATAGTTCTACTAAGCGCAAACTATAAGGAATGGCGTATCGCTGCAGAATGCTGTGGTAGCCATGCTGGTTATGTGTGCCTTGAATTATAAATAAATCACTGACAGTGTCACCAGCAAACCACCCCCACACCATCACACCTCGTCCTCCATGCGCCCCACACATGTAGAGATCATCTGTTCACCTACTCTGCGTCTCACAAAGACACGGTGGTTGGAACCAAAAATCTCTAATTTGGACTCATCAGATCAAAGGACAGATTTCCACAAGTCTAATGTTCATTACTCGTGTTTCTTGGACCAAGCAAATCTCTTATTATTATGTATTAAATGACCTTCACATCTTAAAGTAATGATGGACTATCTTTTCTCTTTGCTTTTTTGAGCTGTTCTTGCCATAATATGGATGTAAGGGTTCTGTGTGTAGCTGGTGTAGAGAGTCAGGCGCAGAACAGCAATTATGAGTAATCAACGTACTTTTACACAAAATGACAAATGTACAATGTAACGTCACGAGCACACAATCACGGACCGAAAATACAATAAACAATCACTCACAAATACAACATGGGGAACAGAGGGTTGAATAATAAACAAGTAATTGATTGAGTGAAGCCAGATGTGATAAGACAAAGACAGAACAAATGGAAAATGAAAAGTGGATCGGCGGTGGCTAGAAAGCCGGTGACGTCGACCGTCGAACGCCGCCCGAACAAGGAGAGGGACCCACTTCGGCGGAAGTCGTGACAATGGACTTGGTCTTTTACCAAATAGGGGTATGTATACTTCTGTATACCACCCCTACCTTGTCACAACACAACTGATTGGCTAAAACGCATTAGGAAGGAAAGAAATTCCACAAATACATTTTAACAAGGCACACCTGTTAATTGAAATGCATTCCAAGTGACTACGTCATTAAGCTGGTTGAGAGAATGCCAAAAGTGTGCAAAGCTGTCATCAAGGCAAAGGGTGGCAACTTTGAAGAATCTCGAATATAACATATATTTTGATTTGTTGATCACTTTTGTGCTTACTACTTGATTCTATATGTGTTATTTCATAATTTTGATGTCTTCACTATTATTCTAAAATGTAGAAAATAGTAAAAATAAAAAAACCTTGGAACAAGTAGGTGTGTCCAAACTTTTGACTGGTACTGTATATATTTACAACTGTAGCAATACTAAATGTCCATTGGGGAGGGTGGAGGCAGGGTAAGTGTCCGTTGGGGGGAGGGGGGGTGTAAGAACTGTGTCACGACTTCCGCCGAAGTTGGGCCCTCTCCTTGTTCGGGTGGCGTTCGGCGGTCGACGTCACCGACCTTCTAACCATCGCCGATCCACTTTTCATTTTCCATTGGTTTTGTCTTGTCTTCCATCACACCTGGTTCCAATTCCATCAATTACATGTTGTGTATTTAACCCTCAAACGATATTGTCCACCTTGAAGAGACTGAGAATGATTTGCAATGTATGTTGAACACTGTCAATCTCTGGTGTACAAAGTGGAGATTATTGATCAACCAAGATAAAACCCAGATAAGCACTTCATAAAAAAGGGTACAGTAAGACGTATTCATCACTATCCGTTTGGAGCAATATTTTTCTCCCTTCTCTGCTGACGAGTATTTTCCCAACTCATACAAGAGTAATGAAGGTCTGGTGCACTATTTTTTTTATTTCTTTTGATATTTCTTGTATATTATTTTATATTGTGATTTATCAGAGGGTTCTGCAGCACCCTCAGCACCCCGAATGTCCGTAGCTATGAATATATGACCTTTGGAGTGCATAAAGTCCTAATCTGATCCTGCAGGTGTAAGTGTTGGAGTCCGTTGCTAGATGATAGAAAATCTGTAAAGTCTTTGGTTATTGTACATGTTCACAGCTCTGTAGCTCATGTGTGTGTCCTTATAGAACATGGAGTTATGGAGCAAGGAAGACAAAACGGCAAACTCTATTTAAAACAGATGTTTCCTTGGGGTGTATAAGCTTGCCCCAAATCGGGCTATTCAAGGAGACATCGGGATGGGGGCCCAATGAAATAAGGTTATGGAACCATCTTATTGACATGCCAGAGGACAGAATAACTCAACAGGCTTTCACCTGGGATAAAACACACAATTACCCTTGGACAAAGGAATGCAATGACATAAGGAAGCTGATCTTCAACAAATATTTTGAAACAAGTTGTGATGGAATCATAGGAGGATGGTGGCACCTTAATTGGGGAGGACGGGCTCGTTGTAATGGCTGGAGCGGAATCAGTGGTATGGTATCAAATACATGGTTTCCATGTGTTTGATGCCATTCCAGTTGCGCCGTTCCAGACATTTATATGAGCTGTCCTCGCCTCAGCAGCCTCCACTGGATGCAATGTCAACATGAGCAAACACAAGTTAACCCTTAGCTACAAAGAAAAATGTTGATATATGGCTAAAACCAAAGCGCAGAACGTAAAACCAGATAAAGAATACCTACAGTATGATCCATTACCCTATGTCACCTATCACCTAACAAGAAGTCAAAGATCCTTGTGTACCCAGTTGAGAACTGGGATACTGCATCTGGCAATTGAAGTAGGAAGGTTTAATGCCATAGATGAAGTGCAGTCTGCGATTTAAGGAAGATGGAGAATTAACTGCACTTTTTATTTTACTGTACTTTATAATGATGATTTAAGAGTAACCTTTTTTTAAATGCAGTAGCAGAAACCAGAACTATACAAACTTCAATTTCTATTTTATGTTACGATTTTGCTAAACGTATGACAAATTCCATCTAGGTGACTAGGTGGCTAACATTAGCTTGGCTAGGGGTTAGGGTTAGGTGTCATGGTTAAGCTAAAGTTAAGTTTAGGAGTTAGTTTAAAGGGTTAAGGTTGGGGTTCGCTTAAAGGGTTAAGGTTAGGGTTAGCTAAAAACGTTAAGGTTAGGGTTAGTGACAGGGTTAGCTAAAAAAAAGTTGCTATTTAGCTCAAATGCTAAAGTTGTCAGTGATGAGATTTGAACTCGTAACTTTTGCTTTGCTAGACGTTCTTGTTAAATGCCGACCAACCATCCTACTTTAGTTTTTGCATTTATTAATTATCTGTCTCCTGTAACCATACCAAACGTAACATATCATACTAATTTGCAAGTCCCGGATTTACATTTACTATGTTACGCCTAGTCTATGAGACCAGGCTGGGAGAAGTGTTGAAGGAAAACTTGAATGGCTATTCAGAAAAGAATAGCGTTGCTGGTTGCACATTTTATATCAAAAGCTTGGAAGATGGGACAACACAAGTTGTAGAACTGAAAGGTTTTTGTTTGATTAAAATATTTGTTCATTTCAGTTGGAATGCAAATGGGTGTGTATGTGTTTGTATGTGTGTGTGTATGTATGCATGTTTGTATGTATGTAGTTACGTATGTACAGTATGTATGGACGGGTATGCATATGTAAGTATGTTCGTTTTCTTTGGATACAGCAAATACAGTGTCCATGTGGGATGGGCATCATGAAGATGAAAGACACAATAATAAATTAAATAAAACATCTAATCACATACAAACACACAATAAATACATTGCTGGAGACAAAAGGAGGAACAAACAATGAATGAGGACGACGAGCCATGGTAAGAGAAGGAAGGGGATGGATAGAAGAATTCAGAAGACTAAAAGAACATATTGGCAGTCCAACAACCTTTGATAGGTTGTGGCAGCCACTTGCCCTCTGTCACAATCTATGATGCTCATCATTAATCATTGTCTTTCCTGAGATCAGTTATGACAGCAGAGGGCTACAGAGTCCTCCTCCTGGGGTAGCTTGGTTCCCATTTACAATGTGAACAATGTGCTTCCCGTTCAACATGTTAATGATGCCCTTGAGGAGCGGTGCATGTGTGTGTGTGTGTGTGTGTGTTTGTGAGCGTGTGTGTGTGTGTGTGTGTGTGTGTGTGTGTGCATATGTGTGTGTGTGTGTGTGTGTTTGTGAGCATGTGTGTGTGTGTGTCTGTGTGTGTGTGTGAGCATATGTGTGTGTGTGTGTTTGTGAGCGTATGTGTGTGTGTGTGTGTTTGTGAGCGTATGTGTGTGTGCGTGAGAGAAAAATAGAGAGAGAGTGAGTGAAATTGTGGCATATTTAAAAGAGATCCTAAAACACACATTTTTAGCTTGGCTTTTCCTCAGGGGGCATTTTTTAGTCTTTCAGTTCTTATTGTTATTCTTTTGTTTTTTCCATCCTCTTATGTTTGTTGTGTGGTAAATATTTCTTTTTTTATTTTAGTTGTTTTTTATGTATGTTTTTTTCCCTGTTAAGTGCATTGCTTTGCATTTATGTCTGAAAAGTTAGATTTGATTTGATAGGGTTGAAAGCTACTGGTAATTTACAAAAGTTACCGAAATCTTCAGTAATTTTGGTAATTAACAGAAAATCTATGGAAATCAGATGTAACTTTTGCAATTTATACTTGAATAACATTTTTTTAAACATTTATTCATTTTATTAAAGGTTTTAAAAAATATAATCAATTTGACTCAAAATTCCATGATGTGCATGCAGTAAGGCATTGTTGGCAGAATAGATGGATGCAGTTCGATGTGCATGATTAATATAATTCACCAATACATTTCTTGGAAGTCCAACATATACTGCAATCAGGTTGTATATCACAGCTGGACTGGTACACTGTTTGCAGCCTCCACTCATTCAGGATGCACTGTTTGTTTCAATTACTCAATATTTTAAACAAAAAACGGCCGACTGTAACTAAGGCTGGGAATGTCAATACAATCAAACTAGCAAGGGCAATGATCACAAGTCAGTCACAACGTGGCTAATAGGCTAGCACACATGTGTCAAACACAAGGCCTGCGTGCCAAAAAGGACACACAGCGAGTATAAATTAGTCAACAGTTGAGTGATCTACTTTATGAAACAACAGCTTGATGTCTTGATGTGCTCGAGTCATTGAATTCAACTTCAATTGTGCTGCTTTCGTGTGTCCTGTTTACAGTGCGCAGCAGAGGGAAAGTGTACAGACATATGCCACAGTCTTAGCTAGGCTACTAAAATATTGCAGTCCGGCTTTGGTTTTTAACGCTTGACAATGAATAACCCAAAAACACCATGCAAAAGAGACACATGTAGGCCTATTACAGCAGCATTTGAGCAGAATCCTGCCTACTCAACTACAACTTGCAGACTTGTTTACATGTTGAGGGGGTTTTGTGCATTTTGTTGCCAACCTTACTTTGCTACCTGACAACTTTACGTTTTTTACTTTTTAATTACCGTTTATATCTTTAATTTTTCCCTCACTCAACTTTTTTTCATTCAACTTTTTCACTCCTGACGCTTTATCTGGACGTGGTTCGTCAGGACCTCCAACAGCCGAAGCTAAGTAGTAACATTAACATGATGGTTTATCTGGACCTGGTTCGTCAGGACCTCCAACAGCCGAAGCTAAGTAGTAACATTAACATGATGGTTTATCTGGACCTGGTTCGTCAGGACCTCCAACAGCCGAAGCTAAGTAGTAACATTAACATGATGGTTTATCTGGACCTGGTTTGTCAGGACCTCCAACAGCCGAAGCTAAGTAGTAACATTAACATGATGGTTTATCTGGACCTGGTTCGTCAGGACCTCCAACAGCCGAAGCTAAGTAGTAACATTAACATGATGGTTTATCTGGACCTGGTTCGTCAGGACCTCCAACAGCCGAAGCTAAGTAGTAACATTAACATGATGGTTTATCTGGACCTGGTTCGTCAGGACCTCCAACAGCCGAAGCTAAGTAGTAACATTAACATGATGGTTTATCTGGACGTGGTTCGTCAGGACCTCCACCAGCCGAAGCTAAGTAGTAACATTAACATGATGGTTTATCTGGACCTGGTTCGTCAGGACCTCCAACAGCCGAAGCTAAGTAGTAACATTAACATGATGGTTTATCTGGACCTGGTTCGTCAGGACCTCCAACAGCCGAAGCTAAGTAGTAACATTAACATGATGGTTTATCTGGACGTGGTTCGTCAGGACCTCCACCAGCCGAAGATAAGTAGTAACATTAACATGATGCCTTCTAATTGCAGTCGCTGTACTCATAATATACAGGAGAACGATCACCTTATGGTGTAAGCCCAGCTTCAGACGCAATCGTTAGGCACAGGTAATTTCAGTGTAGGAAAGGATGAAACAGCATCTGTGCCACCAGTAAGTACAGATAGTAACATTAGTATAAATCCCCTCGCACGGTCCCCGCAGCCGGACAACTTTCTCATGGCTTCTGGAGGGAAATGCTGTAGGAATGCTCGACCGGTGTTGCTCATTCAGCCGACAGAAACTTTCAACCAGTTTTCCCCATTAAGCAGCGAGTCGGAGTCTGAGGCCGAGCCTTCTCTTGTCTCTACTCCTCCCGTTACGGGGTCTGAGACGCTGAAGCTTCCCACCATTAGCTTTGACAAATTGAAAACCCTAGTCATTGGAGACTCCATTACCCGCAGTATTAGACTTAAAACGAATCATTCAGCGATCATACACTGTTTACCAGGGGGCAGGGCTACCAACGTTAAGGCTAATCTGAAGATGGTGCTGGCTAAAGCTAAAATGGGCGAGTGTAGAGAGTATAGAGATATTGTTATCCACGTCGGCACCAACGATGTTAGGATGAAACAGTCAGAGGTCACCAAGCGCAACATAGCTTCAGCGTGTAAATCAGCTAGAAAGATGTGTCTGCATCAAGTAATTGTCTCTGGCCCCCTCCCAGTTATGGGGAGTGATGAGCTCTACAGCAGAGTCTCACAACTCAATCGCTAGTTGAAAACTGTTTTCTGCCCCTCCCAAAAGATAGAATGTGTAGATAATTGGCCCTCTTTCTGGGACTCACCCACAAACAGGACCAAGCCTGACCTGCTGAGGAGTGACGGACTCCATCCTAGCTGGAGGGGTGCTCTCATCTTATCTACCAATATAGACAGGGCTCTAACTCCTCTAGCTCCACAATGAAATAGGGTGCAGGCCAGGCAGCAGGCTGTTAGCCAGCCTGCCAGCTTAGTGGAGTCTGCCACTAGCACAGTCAGTATAGTCAGCTCAGCTATCCCCATTGAGACCGTGTCTGTGCCTCGACCTAGGTTGGGCAAAACTAAACATGGCGGTGTTCGCCTTAGCAATCTCACTAGGATAAAGACCTCCTCCATTCCTGCCAATTTTTAAACAGATCGTGATACCTCACATCTCAAAATAGGGCTACTTAATGTTAGATCCCTTACTTCAAAGGCAGTTATAGTCAAGGAGCTTATCACTGATCATAATCTTGATGTGATTGGCCTGACTGAAACATGGCTTAAGCTTGATGAATTTACTGTGTTAAATGAGGCCTCACCTCCTGGTTAAACTAGTGACCATATCCCCCGTGCATCCCGCAAAGGCGGAGGTGTTGCTAATATTTACGATAGCAAATTTCAATTTACAAAACAAAAAATTACGTTTTCGTCTTTTGAGCTTCTAGTCATGAAATCTATGCAGCCTACTCAATCACTTTTTATAGCTACTGTTTACAGGCCTCCTGGGCCATATACAGCGTTCCTCATTGAGTTCCCTGAATTCCTATCGGACCTTGTAGTCATAGCAGATAATATTCAAATTTTTGGTAACTTTAATATTCACATGGAAAAGTCCACAGACCCACTCCAAAAGGCTTTCGGAGCCATCATCGACTCAGTGGGTTTTGTCCAACATGTCTCTGGACCTACTCACTGTCACAGTCATACTCTGGACCTAGTTTTGTCCCAAGGAATAAATGTTGTGGATCTTAATGTTTTTCCTCATAATCCTGGACTATCGGACCACCATTTTATTACGTTTGCAATTGCAACAAATAATCTGCTCAGACCCCAAACAAGGAGCATCAAAAGTTGTGCTATAAATTCACAGACGACACAAAGATTCCTTGATGTCCTTCCAGACTCCCTCTGCCTACCCAAGGACGTCAGAGGACAAAAATCAGTTAACCACCTAACTGAGGAACTCAATTTAACCTTGCACAATACCCTAGATGCAGTTGCACCCCGAAAAACTAAAAACATTTCTCATAAGAAACTAGCTCCCTGGTATACAGAAAATACCCGAGCTCTGAAGCAAGCTTCCAGAAAATTGGAACGGAAATGGCGCCACACCAAATTGGAAGTCTTCCGACTAGCTTGGAAAGACGGTACCGTGCAGTATCAAAGAGCCCTGCTGCTCGATCATCCTATTTTTCCAACTTAATTGAGGAAAATAAGAACAATCCAAAATTTATTTTTAATACTGTCGCAAAGCTAACTAAAAAGCAGCATTCCCCAAGTGAGGATGGCTTTCACTTCAGCAGTAATAAATTCATGAACTTCTTTGAGGAAAAGATTATTATTATTATTATTATCATGATTATTAGAAAGCAAATTACGGACTCCTCTTTAAATCTGCGTATTCCTTCAAAGCTCAGTTGTCCTGAGTCTGCACAACTCTGCCAGGACCTAAGATCAAGAGAGACACTAAAGTGTTTTAGTACTATATCTCTTGACACAATACTTCCTGGGGCTGTATATGAACAGATATGAATAAGATTTAACATTGCTAAAATGCTGTCAGTTCCATTTAAATTTGAGCCAGTTTGCTACAGCAGGAAAATAATCCTGCAGCAACAGGAAATGTGAATTATTATGTGGATTATAATTAACATTTTTGTAGGGGTTGATGCAGTACATTTTTGTAAGGGAAAATCAAGTCTGAAATGTCTATGTGGAAATTTCAAACTTCAGAAGCCTTTTTAAACCTCAAATACAGTACAAGTTCTACTTTTCCTGCAACCGGGTGACAGAATGAAGATCCTACATCTGTATTATATGTGTCCATATTGTCCATGACTTTCTAGTAGATCGATCACATGGTTCAAGAGAAAATAGCCTAATTAATAATTTAAAAATAATTAAATCAAATGTGGCATTATTTTCAATTCAGAGTCAAAGATCGCTCAAAAGAAAACCAAGGGTTAGATCTATCTGAGCTCATTCAGATGAGAAATCAGGCCTGGGCCAAAGCAAAGAAAACTGGCTCTATAGTGACTGACAATCTTTCAGACAATTGAGAAACAGATGTACTATCTCGACTAAGAAAACTAACTCAAGCTACTTTTTAAGCTCTATCTCTGACTCTACGAATGATCCTTCTACATTTTGGAAAACAGTAAATGCACTGATGCTTGCAAATTCCTCTTATTCCCTGACTAAGCAAGTTCTCTCTGACTGGCATCATAACTGAGAAGAAGGGATAAGTGAGACTTTAATCATCATTTTATTTTGGCAGGCTTTTTATTTGAGATAAATGGTGGTTTAATTGACCCTGTTCAGTCAATCAACTGCTCTTCCCTCTGCCAGCCTCTAGCTGTCATGACGTTTAACCCATCAACTTCTAAGAAATATTTTTTTTCATTTCAACAATTTACTACTTGCAATGTGCTAAATGCCTTGCTTAAGATTGATGTAATAAAAATCCACCGGGGCAGATATACTTGATCCATTTTTCCTGCAGCTCTCTGCCGCCCTGATCCTGAACCATATTTTTAACCAAACTATTATATCTGGTACTATCCCTAAGATTTGGAAGGCAAACCATGTACAGTGCTCCCTCTTCACAAAGGTGGTGACTCTTGTGACCTAAATAATGATCACCCTATTTCTAATCGTTCTTGTCTAGCTAAATTATTGGCATCCATTCTTTCTTATCTTTGAAATGTATATCAGGCAGATTTTAGACCAGATCATAGCACGATCTCTGCTGCATCCCTAGTTTTTATCTAACTAGGCAAGTCAGTTAAGAACAAATTCTTATTTACAATGATGGCCAACACCAGCCAAACCCTGACGATGCTGGGACAATTGTGTGCCGCCCTATGGGACTCCCAACCACAGCCAGGTGTGATAAAGCTTGGATTCAAACCAGGGTGTCTGTAGTGACACCTCTAGCACTGAGATTTTTAATTTTTTAATTTCACCTTTATTTAACCAGGTAGGCTAGTTGAGAATAAGTTCTCATTTGCAACTGCGACCTGGCCAAGATAAAGCAAAGCAGTTCGACACATACAACAACCCAGTATTACACATGGAATAAACAAACATACAATCAATAAAAATATATAAACAGCATGTGCAAATGAGGTAGGATAAGAGAGGTAAGGCAATAAATAGGCCATGGTGGCGAAGTAATTACAATATAGCAATTAAACACTGGAATGGTGGGTGTGCAGAAGATGAAAGTGCAAGTAGAGATACTGGGGTGCAAAAGAGCAAGATAAATAAATAAATACAGTATGGGGATGAGGTAGATTGGATGGGCTATTTACAGATGAGCTATGTGCAGTGATCTGTGAGCTGCTCTGACAGCTGGTGCTTAAAGCTAGTGAGGAAGTTAAGAGTCTCCAGCTTCAGAAATGTTTGCAGTTCGTTCCAGTCATTGGCAGTAGAGAACTGGAAGGAGAGGCGGCCAAAGGAAGAATTGGCTTTGGGGGTGACCAGCGAGATATACCTGCTGGAGCGCGTGCTACGGGTGGGTGCTGCTATGGTGACCAGTGAGCTGAGATAAGGGGGGCTTTATCTAGCAGAAACTTGTAGATGACCTGGAGATGCAGGGCCTTAGACTGCTGCGCCACTCGGGAGCCCAGTTATAAATGATATGGTTAAATGTATGGATAAAAAGCAACATTGTGCTGCCCTCTTCACTGACCTGTCAAAGACATTTGATACTGTTGCTCACTCACTGCTAATTCAAAGGCTTTAATCGATTGGCCTAGACCAGGCTGCATGTAACTGGTTTAAGAATTACTTGACAGATAGAACTCAATGTGTATCTACTGATGGTGTTAAATCAGGCTTCCTGGATATTACAAAAGGCTTCCTGCAGGAGTCTGTTCTGGGTCCTGTACTTTTTACTGTTTACATGAACAATATTGACTTGTCTGTAAAGAATTGTAACCTGCACTTGTATGCCGATGATACTGTTGTGTATGCTATTGGTTGACCAGACGCCATTTGAACTATAGTCTGCCTTCATTGTATTACAGAACTTTATTGACCTGAAATGAGTATTGAATGCAGGTTAAACTAAGTATACATTGTTCTCTTGAGTGTATAAAAATCACTCTACTTTGGATTGTGTCCATGTTGATTGTGTCCCTGCTTACAAATATCAAGGCATCTGGATCAACCAAAAGCTGTATTTTTTAAAAAGCATATTGATGAGTCAGTTAAGAGGCTGAGAATAAACATGGGCTTCTTCTATAGAAATAGGTCCTGTCTCTCTCTAAACAGTAGAAAGCAGATTATTCAGTCAACGATCCTATTGGTCCTACACTATTGCGACATCATCTATATGAACGTAGCTGCCACTTTATTAAAGCCGTTTAAAGCAACAGTTTTACTATTCATCACTGCATTCTCAACCAGAAAGTTGGTTGGCCCTCTTTGATGTCACATAGGTCGATACATTGCTATGTTTTCATATACAGCATAAAGCCGTTTCACAAAAGGTCCCACTGTACCTAACATCATTACTAAACTTTAGACATGAGTTACCACAACGGACTCAGGGATGGCCAACTCTGGGAATTCCTTTGGTCTCTACTGAGTTATCAGCTTTTAGTTTTCTTGCACCTTATTCGTGGAACAATCTTCAAAATGTTATTACATGTGATGTTTTGGTGCCCATGGGGCAATTCAGAAAGATGATTGAGGAGCTTATTACTGATGAATGTGATGTTTTGGTGCCCATGGGGCAATTCAGAAAGATGATTGAGGAGCTTATTACTGATGAATGTGATGTTTTGGTGCCCATGGGGCAATTCAGAAAGATGATTGAGGAGCTTATTACTGATGAATGTGATGTTTTGGTGACCATGGGGCAATTCAGAAAGATGATTGAGGATCTTATTACTGATGAATGTGATGTTTTGGTGCCCATGGGGCAATTCAGAAAGATGATTGAGGATCTTATTACTGATGAATGTGATGTTTTGGTGCCCATGGGGCAATTCAGAAAGATGATTGAGGATCTTATTACTGATGAATGTGATGTTTTGGTGCCCATGGGGCAATTCAGAAAGATGATTGAGGATCTTATTACTGATGAATGTGATGTTTTGGTGCCCATGGGGCAATTCAGAAAGATGATTGAGGATCTTATTACTGATGAATGTGAGATGGGGCAATTCAGAAAGATGATTGAGGAGCTTATTACTGATGAATGTGATGTTTTGGTACCCATAGGGCAATTCAGAAAGATGATTGAGGAGCTTATTACTGATGAATGTGATGTTTTGGTGCCCATGGGGCAATTCAGAAAGATGATTGAGGAGCTTATTACTGATGAATGTGATGTTTTGGTGCCCATGGGGCAATTCAGAAAGATGATTGAGGATCTTATTACTGATGAATGTGTTTTTCATGACCATGTTTTTATTTCTTTCTGCTTGCATTTTGTATTTGTATGTTGATGTGTGTATTGTCTATAATTGCTGTAATTCACCTGTAACAGAGACCTTGGTCTCAGTACGACTCCCTGATCACATGAAGGTTCAATACAGAAATAAATGACATCTGCAAGTCTTCCGACTATTGACTTTATTCACAACTGCCGCCAGTTTAACGACAAAACATTGACAACAAATACATGTTGACATAACAAAATGAAGTTTGTAATAAAGAATATTTCATACTGAAAAAATCATATTAAACACCAATGGTATTCAATAAGTTGATGGTTTATATTTACAATGACAAAGCTGTAAAATATTATCCAATTGTTTAATTTCATCTTGTTTAATTATTTAATGTATTTTGTCACACAGAGGGCCATAGATGATTAGAGACACCTGTGATATTCTGAAGTACCCAAAGTGGCCACTAGATGTCCTGTGACAGATTACATAAAATCCTTGAAAGATAGCAAAATACTGGTAGTTTACTGGTAGACTTAGGTTTCCAGTAATATACCCTCCCTTAACACCCCTAGTCTGAGATGACTTTGCACATATTTCCCAAAGCGCTCTTTCTCTGTTGATCCTGAGTGATAGGTTGTCTCAATGTAATCCAGGTATGAAATTATCGTTATTTTCAAATACAATCTGTTTTGTGGCTTAGTTGTGGTCAATTTGCAGTGTACAAAATATTATAATTATGTTCTGGCCCCCCGAACATTTGCTCCGACAAAATTGGCCAAAATCGGTTGCCCAACCACTGGCCTACAGGATGTGTGTTTGGTGCCACCTGTGGATCACCCAGAGACACCAGCTGCTCTAATACAGACTGGTAGAGTGGAACTCTAATGGTACTTCTGAGGGAAAGGAGAGATAAAGGGAAGGGAGATGAGGGGAGTGGAGGAAAGGGGAGGAGGTAGAGGAGTAGAGGGAAGGGTAGGAGACGAGATGATGAAGGGGTGGAGAGGAGGGGAAAGGTGTGGAGAGGAGGGGAAGAGAGGAGAGCAGAGCAGAGAGGAAAGGAGACAAGGGGAGAGCCCTGAGTGGTTAATTATAACTGAAAGCAGTGCCCTTCCTTTTTATCCCACGTGTCTTTTCATCCTTGCTTTCTCCAGAGACAGACAGAGAGAAAGTACAGAGAGTGCCTCTGCTGGTGCTAGGACAAAAACCTCTCCCTCAACGTCAGCAAGACCAAGAAGCTGATCGTAGACTACAGGAAATAGGGTGGAGGGAGGGTCAAGAGCTTCAAGTTCCTACGTGTCCACATCCAGAACAGTCATGAATGTACGGCAACCCCTCTTCTCTCTCAGGAGATTGAAACGATTTGGCATGGCCCCTCAGATCCTTAGGAACTTTTACAACAGCACCACTGAGAGCATCCGGACTGGTTGTATAACTGTCTGGTATGGCAACTGCACGGCCCGCAACAGGAAGGCTCTACAGAGGGTGTTGCGGACAGCCCAACGAATCACTGGGGGCGAGCTCCCAGCCATCCAGGACATACATGCCAGTCACTGTCTGAGAAAGGCCTAAATAATTGCCAAAGATTCCAGCCACCCGAGACATGGACTGTTCTCCATGCTCCTGTCCGGCAGGCGGCACCGGTGCAATCAAGGCTCAGGCAAAGAGTGATAAATACCTGGCCATAAGACTGTTAAATATCCAGGTTACAACACTCTATTTTCCCAGGGGGCAGTAGCAACCTTGTCCAGGTGCTGAGCCTGATTGATAAGGACACAGGTGCTACCAATTAAGGTGATGGTCAGTCAGTGTCCCAGCTTGTGGAGGCTTGAGGCTGCTGGTTTGTTTGGTGGCCATGAGGCTTTTCGTTTGGCTTTGAGTCTTTAGTTTGGGCATGCCTGTGGTTTTATGTTTTGTATGTTTATTTTCATCACCATCTGAACAAATAAAGTCAAGACAGAGCTGGCACTGACCTCAATAAGTTGCTGTCTCCTGAGCACATCCAACACAGTCCTCAAACGCTGATTTCTCACATAAATGCACACACTCATTCAGGTTACAGAGCATGTAACTAAGCCTACGACCCATAGACAATGCGAGTGGAACAATATCCGTAGGCTGGTTATTGGGTTCATAACAATTGGTTAAATTATTTATTGAATGAGCAGAAATTACACATGGTGTATGTATAGCTTCATTAAAGCACAATAAGCAAACATATGTTAACAGTCATTTTAAATATATTGTGTAACTACAAAACTCAAGTGATTGATTGACAGTAGCTATTGAATGATACATACAGTATGTGTGAAGTGTGTGTGCTTGGGTGTGTTTCTCTGCTACATCTAGATCAGAGTACCATTCTACCAAATTACAACAGTCTTTTTCAGATTGTCATTAAGATATTAGAAAGGTTATTTAACAGCAGTGCAGTTACATTGCAAGTCTCCCCATATTCCTTGGCCTTATGGTATTTTTCTAAAATCCCCGCAGTTCTCAGATGCATGATTTACAGGCGGTCCATTCCCATGATATCTGCAGTAGAAACAGAGTTAGACTGGCCACTCTCTCAGAACCTAGAATCAGGAACAACACACATAATCAGTCCTAGTCCTTACACTGTGATCAGTGTAATTAGAGTAGTAGTCTCTTACCTTGGGGTGGTCAGGTTTGTGCCGTCCACCCATTTTCAGGTCCTCTCAGTAACTGACAGTCAGACCAATCCAGACATTTGTGTTAGTCCTTAGCTATAGCTACCTAGCTAGGCTAACAAGCTAATTAGTAACAACAACAAAAACCGAACAGACCTTTGTGAAGTAGTCTTAAATGTGATAAATGTGCACCAATGTCAAACAAATTGATATGAGTATGATGTCATAGAAGAACAACTAGCTACTGCATTTTATTTGATATCTACAAGGGGTCATTGCATTAGCTACATTGGTTATCAAGATGGTTTGTATTGATTGTATTAGTGTGGCACTCAACCCTTTTGCATGTAAACCATTATCTGTTATACATATACATCCTAACAGGAACATACTGTAATACAGTCCTCATTTGTGGTAAGCTATGCCAAGATCTCCAGACATCCCAGACCGAGGACAGTCTGGTGCACCTGCCTGATTTGCCAGGAGATGGCCACTGACCTTGAGAGGAAGTGCTACGGTCAGAGCCTGGACAGATGTGTGAGCAGGATGGCACACATGAAACTTTTTTGCCTGGAGGAGGGGCTTTTGCTCTGTCCGGTCTACCAGAAATGTCATTTTGCCACAGGCCAACCTGCCCAGATCACAAGGAGTACAGACATGCATCATAAAGACAATATGTTGTTTGGCAGTATGGAGCCCTGGGACAAGAACCAAGTGGTAATCTCTAGGCTGTAGAGATAGAGCTCTGATGTCCTCACTCCAGAAGGTCCCACAGTAAATCACTCCCAGCGCTGTCACAAAGCCTATAACAACATGTACAACTGTTCTACCATTTACTGTCCAGCAGTACCACCAGAGATATCTCCAAGTTCAACTTGCTAAATACGTCAATCCAAATACTCATGAACCTTAAAATACACAACTGCTGCCATTTCATCACTCCACTATTCTATTTATCATGACCAAGTATGTTTAGATAACAGTTGAACACATTTCACCACTCCACTATTCTATTTATCATGACCAAGTATGTTTAGATAACAGTTGAACACATTTCACCACTCCACTATTCTATTTATCATGACCAAGTATGTTTACATAACAGTTGAACACATTTCACAACTACAATGTACTTTATTATTTTTAGCCATTTTTTTAATGGTCTGGGTGATTTAGTACTTTACCAGTTCAGTACCTTATCAGAATGTTTTCCTTACTCTGCTTTTGTTTTTTTGAGGTTACAGAGACTACCTTGTAATCTTGTTTATCTCCCTAATAAACCTGTAGTTAACCTGATATTTTTAATCGGATAGACTTGTTTTGTACTGTATTTACACCAGGGTAGTCCGTCTTTTTGGATATCTACCCACCTGTAGGCCTGCGAATTTGAAGTTAAAACCGCCAGGAGCATAGATATCCAGAAAAAGAGAACAATTTAGTAAATAATACGAAAACCCTTCCAAAAATGCAATAATAATTTCTATTTGATAGGTAAAGAATACACAAATATTGTTTCTCACACAAATGTATTGTTTCCCACACAAACTTCCCTTATTTACAAATGATTTATAAGTTTGGTTGTAAGGCCCCCCTCTTTCAACAACATTTCTGAGTACTCTGTAGGTTTTAACGCTTCCTGGGAGCCACCAAGTCTGACAATAGGGAAAGCTCATGTCCTTCTACACTCAAAGGTGTGCTAACTGCTTCCTGTGTTGCCACGTCTCCTTGAAGTTATAGAAGCTCAACCGTAGTTGGTGATGGCACTTCAGGGAGTCTTGGTTCATTTGATCTCAGGATCATTCTCCTTGGTAGCCCCAGACGAGAGCCAAGTCTTAACACTGTTCTTTTCAAGTTCTGGGATGTAGGTGTAGTCCTTTGCCGTTTTCAATGTGAAGAAACCTTATTGTATAGTCTGAATGATAGAATAATATTTGAGTATTTTGTCTATAGAATTTAATTATCAGTGCAGACAATATTGACAATATAACGGCAATGACATGTATTATGACATAATATAAAAATATAACAGCGCTAACATGTGACTCATTATACAGTATATTGAGTTGTACTAATGACATTTTCTTGGTTGCACATCATACAAATATTTTTCACAACCACGAGGATGACTAACACTTGCAAAACCCTTACAAAAAAACACGTCAAATTTGCATTTGCTCTTGTCAAATCAAATTTTCACATGTGAAATAGCTGTTTTCACGTGTTGAGCTTAAAAATGTGAGTTCACATGATTACAGCACTTTTTTATGTGAGAAGAAAAACTTGTTTTCACCTCAGAAAATTGTATATGCATTCTCATGTGAAAAACTTTCTCATGTGAAATCTCCTATTTACATGTGGAATTGCAAGTTCACAAGTGAAAACCATTCACATGTGTAAATAGAATTTTTAGTTTCACAATTTATTGCAAGATCACATGTGGTGAAATGGGGTTATTCTCCTCACATGTGAAGAGTTGGCATTAACATGTTGCAGTAGCAATGTTTCCACATATGGAATTGTAAATTCTGTAATGCCTGAATATGAAAGTTCAAGTGTGTTAAATATTTAGATTTCCGATTTCTGAGCCTTTCATTCAGAATGTTACTGCTGCAGGCACCCACCTCTCTTCTTCAGACATTGGAAGAAACCCAGTGAAAAGAACAGAGAAGCTTGCACTCCGTGTCTCCTCAGTGTCTCCTTATTTATATTTTGTAACATGTTAAAAGTAGCACTGTTAGAGTTCTAATTGGCGCTGTTAACTCAAGTTTTAGTGCACTATTGTTTTTATCACATTGTCTGAAAGCGTTAAAAAATACTCTGAACACATACAATACATCATCTCTTCAGCTAAAAACAACAACGCAATGTCAAAACAAGTTAACTTTGAGGTAATTCACCTGGTTTTGCTAACCGTTACCGGCAATATTCTTGTAAACGAAAATGCTTGCCTAACCTGCTGGGAAAATCACTTAGTATCAAATTGGAGTGAAAATGTGTCCTGAAAAAAACTGCAGTCTCTGCTGCTACCTTTAGTCAGCAAGTTTGGGAGTAAAGACCCCCTATTGGCAACTACTCCTAGTGGTGAAGCCAGAAAATTAATTTGTATTTTTATTTTACCTTTATTTAACTAGGCAGGTCAGTTAAGAACAAATTCTTATTTTCAATGACGTCCTAGGAACAGTGGGTTAACTGCCTGTTCAGGGGCAGAATGATAGATTTGTACCTTGTCAGCTCGGGGGTTTGAACTTGCAACCTTGACTACTGTTCAGTCGTGTGGTCAGGTGCCACAGGTGCCACAAAAAAGGACTTAGGAAAATTGCAATTGGCCCAGAACAGGGCCTCATGGCTGGCCCTTGGATGTACACAGAGAGCTCATATTAATAATATGTATGTCAATCTCCTCCACTTTCAGCCAGGAGACATTGACATATAGTGGGGCAAAAACAGTTGAAGGATAGGTTGTTATTCTGGCACCACCCAGCCAGGTCTCTGACCTCCCTATAGGCTGTCTCATCGTGTAGTGTTGAGTCATCCATATATAGACACTCTGCCTTTACTCAGTCAGTGGCATGTCGTTAGTAAAAATGTAAAAAAGCAAGGGGCCTAAACAGCTACCCTGGGGAATTCCTGATTCTAACTGGATTATATTTGAGGCTTCCATTAAATAACAGCCTCTGTGTTCTGTTAGGCAAGTAACACTTTATCCACTTTTTCCAGCAGTGGACTATGATCAAAAATGTAAATTTGCACTGAAGTCTAACAAGACAGCCCCCATAATCATTTTATCATCAATTTCTCTCAGCCAATCATCAGTCATTTGTGTAAGTGCTGTGCATGTTGAGTGTCCTTCCCTATAAAGGTCCCTCAGTCAGGTATTGATTTTCAAGCTAGATGCAACTACAACGACCAGGGACCTTTTCAAAAGCCTCATCAAAATGGCAGAACAATAAAACGGTTAACAATAACAAATCAGACATTGAATATCTCTTTAAGCATGGTGTTGGGGAATAATCAGAATTAGTTGGTAACATAGGTAAGTTGTTTTATATTCATCATATGTTTGTAAGTTACTTCTCATCAGAATGTTATTTTTGTATAATACTGTGGCGGGGTTGCAGTATCTGTTCTATGTCAAGACTAAGTTGCTTGGGCCGGAGAGAGGGGAGAGGTCAAGCGTGTATCTCTTGGCTCCACAATGTCTGTGTGCCAGTCAGTGTGTCTCTGTGATCTTGTCAAGATAGGATGGATTTGATATATGCCTGTTGATATGGAGGATTGGTTTATGGTTCTGAGTTTGAGAAAATAACATAGTTTAGGAGACAAAGCTGAACGATTTATTATGTCTATGCTGTCTGACTATGTGTGTTTTTTGCTATTAAAGGATCTCAGCTGCAATGTGTAAGGGACTCTCAGAGAATTCATTGATAGACACTGAATTGATCTGAGAGTCACAGGGCTGTGATAGCGCTCATATAATTAAAGATGGACTTTGATAACTAACTCTGACTTGTGTGTGGTTTGCTCTCATGACTTGGTAAATAGAGTAAATTTCCACGACGTTGGTCAAGTTAATAATTATGCTTTGCATTATGTATTAAACAACCCAGACACATCAAAGATAGTCGTCCTTCTGAACTGAACAAGGAAAATTAATTCACTTTTTGTCCTAAACACATATTCTTACAGTATGTTTGGGGCAAATCCAACACAACACATAACTGAGTAACTGCCTCCTTATTTCCAAGCATGGTGGTGCCTGCATCATGGTATGGGTAAGCTTGACATCGGGAAACGGGATGGAGCTAAGCACATTCAAAATCCTAGAGGAAAACCTGCTTCAGTCTGCTTTACACCAGACACTGGGAGAGGAATTCACCTTTCAGTATGACAATAACATACACCTTAAGATCAAATCTACACCGGAGTTGCTTACCAAGAAGACAGGAAATGTTCCTGTGTGGCGAAATTACAGTTGAGACCTAAATCTGCTTGAAAATATTTGGAAAGACTTGAAAATAGCTGTCTAGCCATGATCCCACCCTCTTGACAGAGGTTGAAGAATTACGAAAAGAATAATGGGCTAATATAATGGGTAATATGTATACCGCTCTTAGACACTTACCCAAGAAGAATCACAGCTGTAACCTTCTGCCAAACATGTTGTGAGTCAGGGAGCTGAATACTTATCAAATAACTCAAATCTAGTCGTTGTAGCTATATCAATCTTTAAAAAGGTACATTTTTTCTTCTACTTTGACATTCCCGAGTATTTTGTGTAGATTGTTCATTAAATTGTGATCCATTTGAATCCCACTTTGTAACAATACAATGTGAAGAAATCCAAGGGGTATGAATACTTTTGCAAGGCACTGTAAGACAAAAGAAACATGACACAGTGTGTGACTGATGAATCAGAGCAGGAATTGAAGAAATGTATTCAAATGCTGCAAGTGAACTCTAGAATTGAACAAATAACTATGCAAATGGCATTCATTGGTCGATAACCAGAGTAAATTACAAAAATAGGATTTTGATTCCTATGCAATGTTCTACAAATAGTTAATTTTGTCTTTCTATTATTTTTGGTTGAAGTTTGGTTGAACAGCAAAGCAATCTGAATGGAGAAAGCACATTAAAACCACTTATAATTCATTTGTTGCCATCCTTGGGCCATGTACTACCCATAAAGCATATTTAGAACTTTATTAGTATTCAGAAACATCAAAAACCAACATGCCATCAAAAATACAGTTATATGATATTTTGGCCACATCGCACAGCCCTAGATACACATGGCGTTTGGGCTTGGCCGGGCCATCCTGGCCACAGTCCTGGGCTATCACAGAGGCAGCAGGAGGGAGGGAGGGTGCAGTGGGGGAAGCAGAGGGGTGTGGTGGGATCGGAGCTGTTGGAGTAGTCGCTGTTTCTGTTCCTGCTGTCATGGCTGCTCTGCTGCTACGGTTGTGTGAGTGGTGGTTACGGTGTCTGCGGTCATCTCTGGAGCCCAGGCTGTCCCATCTGTAGCCCCTCTCCCCTCACTCTCACTCTGAGTGGTGCAAATCCCTGTCCCGCTCTGTCCTTGTCCTTCTCTCTGTACCGGTCTGCCAGAGGGGGCTGCTCGTCCTGGAGTGAAGGGGGTGGTATCGCATATGTGGGGTAGACCTGGGGCTCATTAAGGGGGCAGTAGGGGGGTACGTGGGCGACCCATGTGATAGCTGAGGAGGTACATGGGGGTCCTCTGGGTAACAGGGAGCTTTGCATGCCCCGGCTGAGGAAGAGACAGCAGTGCTGGTCAACGACCCAGTGTTGTATCCAACATGTCTGACAGAAACACAATGACAGAAAGAAGGTTTTGATAATACAAAAGTTGCCACATTGATTGCAATCCTAATGAATAGAAAAATATATATAATTGTTATAATAACAATGCGTGTATAAATGCTCAGCCATAACCTCATGTTATTTATTACATTTTTTAAAATTTTTAAATAATCTTCCAAAGACAAAAAAAAAATCACCTCAGCCGGGTCACCCCCAAGACTGACCTGGCAACAGCGTACTAGCCCGAGTCCTGTGAGAACGAGGAGTTCAGGGTATTCCTCCTCCCTGGGAGGTAGCAGAGGAGACTGGGGTGTAGGGATATTGAGTAGAATAATTGTTCATGTCTCCATAAAACACCTCTATGCTTCAATATCGATCACAAGTTTTTCCCTACACTCACAAAAACAAAAAACATCACTTCCTTGCAATAGGACACAGTGTGCTTTTAAGTCTTATTACCTTGATAAACAGCTTATTTTGTAAGGCATTCAAGCACCTTGCAACAACCAACCCCTAAACTCTTGCTTAACACAAAGTAGCTAGCTAGCTAAAATATGTTTATTCATCTCTGGCACTTAATTCAGCTGACTAACGTTAGCTAGCTAGTAAATAATTGAAATGTACAACCACCACACTAACGTAAGACCTACTGTGTAAATTGTGCCTAGACCATGGTTCTTTTGAAGTCCTTCGATGTCGACTTTGTTGAAAGTCTTGAAGTCTTCTCATTGAAATCACAGCTAATGTTGCGGACAGGCAGTGAGTGGATCTCTACGGAGGTGTCTACGGATCTAGGGATCTCTCTAGCTAACTGACACTGCAATTCAAATATTCCCGCCCCAACGTAAGTGGTACTAGCTAGTTGGTTGGGTGTGTATTGACGTGACGCTATGATGTCTCCTCTTTCCAAGTGCAAGTGTCATGCAGTTCAGACACCAGAAAACGTCAGTTTAAGTTCATGCACAATAATTGGGAGTGTACGATCCCAGAAATCCTTGTTAACGAGTAACCGGGTATAAAAACGTCCAGCTGGAGCCATCTGAGCGGTTGGCTTCTGAACCCTCACCAGCTAATGACTTAACGCTAGCTGTACTTTGGTCTGACCCACTACAGGCAGTCCGGCAGAAACCAGGCAGATGTTTTCATATCCAGAGCTTTATTCTCTAAGTCACCACCACACAGTTGCACAAACCCACACATCATTGAAGTATCTTTGTGGTTACAAGAAATGGACTTGTGGTTCTGAAAGATAAGAAGAGATACACAGTGTTGGAAACTAAACAATAGGAAGATCTACACAGGAAGGAATGTCCTAACATTACACCTGAATAGGGATATTCACACAGCATATCAACATGTGGATAAACATCTCACTGGAGAGAGAGAGCTAACTAGTCTGACAAGCTAGATATATAGCCCGCTCTCTCAGGCCTGGTGGGGATCTTATCAGATCTGTCTCTGGGGTCATAAATTATACTGCACCTGCACGAGCTCCAGTTCTGAAACTTCTAATCTAGACTGTTCTAGAGGCTTGCCCTGGCACCTGCAAATGGCAACCATAATGGCTAATATGAAAACGCTGCGGTAGCATGGGTATACAGACTATACAAATACTCTAGACAAATATGCATCTACTGCGCAGATGCTCATGCAATCAAGGCGAAACTGGCACTTATGCAATATAAACAACATGGAGTATCTGAAATATACATAAGCTGCAGGATAAGAACATTACTTTAATACAGTTACAGATGTGACAAGGTAACTTAAGGTAAATTACTTGCAGTCAATCATCATTGCATAGCATAAAACATCCCAACAAAAAACCCCACAACTCACTTTCTTGGATGCATGCACAATCTTCCTCGTAAACACAATGAAAAACCTTGATAGCAAGCCAAAACTTGTGTCTTCTTCTTGGAACCACATAAACACTCTGAGCTAGAGTGGGCGGGTGCAGTGTCCAAATGTGCATTCGGGCATGCTGATTGGCTGAAACTTCAGCGTTCTGATTGACAGCTGAGATGGAGAGATATCCACCCTAACAGGACTCTGGGAAAGGTCAGGTGCAAAATATTTTTTTTACATCAGGAGTGTACGATCCCGGAAATACTTGTGCCAGTGCATGGACAGGAGTGTGCTCCCGCTCACAGTACATTTCACTGATTGTGTACAGGTTGGAAAATACCCGGAAACACCTATTTTCATGCAGTTATCACTGGCTGTCTAACTGCACCCATACCGACCACACTCTCACACACACATACGAACACACACACTCAGATACACACTCACAGACACACACACACACACACACACACACACACACACACACACACACACACACACACACACACACACACACACACACACACACACACACACACACACTTCACCCTGCTGCTGAGCCTATTGATCCACCTCCACAGTGTTCCTGCACACTGTTTCACATTGTTTATAATGGTCAGTTCTTGTGTTCATTTATTAAATGTTGTATTACCTTCTCTTTTTTCATTTACTATTTTGCTCTTGTCTATTTGTGTTACTTTTGCTACCTTCCATTTATTCTGCACTGTTGAGGAAGAGCTTTAAGTCAGCATTTCATTGTACCGTTACACCCGCTGCATTCTGTGCATGTGACAAATAAACTGTGGTTAGATTTGATCAACATAGTCCTTCATTATCTTTGCAGTTACACAGGGTTCTACTCCATGTAGTCTGTCTGTCTGTCTGTCTGTCTGTCTGTCTGTCTGTCTGTCTGTCTGTCCGTCCGTCCGTCCGTCCGTCCGTCCGTCCGTCCGTCCGTCCGTCCGTCCGTGTCTCTCACCCATTGCTGCTTTATCCCCAACTTCTTTGCAATGAACACAATCTATTGACTTGTGCATCAATACTCTTGATGCATATCTTTTTGCATTGAACGCAATGTATGATTCATAGTTCGTGACGCATATCACATTTCACATTTTGAGGCTTATCAATTGATACCTGCCTGGTGTGGGAAATGTATGTTTGAGTCTTTCTCAGAAGATTTTAATAGTTTGCTTCACGCCATGTGAAACTCCGGTGGCCAACTTCGTTTAAAGAGGAACTTCAGCACTTTATAACCTCATATTCATTATCTTTACAAGGATGCTGTGTAATATTTCACTTCAAATGACAGGCATATAGAGACAGTCACGCAGACAGAGCGAGACAGACAGAGACAGACAGATAGACAGGCAGGCAGACAGAGCGAGACAGACAGAGACATGGAGCTGCCTGTCCTTAAGCAGTGTTAAGTCTGTTTGTTCCATGCTGCATGGCGTTACACTCTAACTGGTGTTCCACTCTAGCTGGTGTTCCATGCTGCATTGTGTTCCACTCTAGTTGGTGTTCCACTCTAGCTGGTGTTCCATGCTGCATTGTGTTCCACTCTAGCTGGTGTTCCACTCTAGCTGGTGTTTCACTCTAGCTGGTGTTCCATGCTGCATTGTGTTCCACTCTAGCTGGTGTTCCATGCTGCATGGTGCATAGCTGGTGTTCCCTCTAGCTGGCATTGTGTTCCACTCTAGCTGGTGTTCCATGCTGCATGGTGTTACACTCTAGCTGGTGTTCCATGCTGCATTGTGTTCCACTCTAGCTGGTGTTCCATGCTGCCACTCTAGCTGGTGTTCCATGCATTGTGTTCCACTCTAGCTGGTGTTCCATGCTGCATTGTGTTCCACTCTAGCTAGCTGGTGTTCCATGCTGCATTGTGTTCCATTGTGTTCCACTCTAGCTGGTGTTCCATGCGGCATTGTGTTACACTCTAGCTGGTGTTCCATGCTGCATTGTGCACTCTAGCTGGTGTTCCATGCTTGTGTTCCACTCTAGCTGGTGTTCCATGCTGCATTGTGTTCCACTCTAGCTGGTGTTCCATGCTGCATTGTGTTCCACTCTAGCTGGTGTTCCACTCTAGCTGGTGTTCCACTCTAGCTGGTGTTCCATGCGGCATTATGTTACACTCTAGCTGGTGTTCCATGCTGCATTGTGTTCCACTCTAGCTGGTGTTCCAGCTGGTGTTCCATGCATTGTGTTCCACTCTAGCTGGTGTTCCATGCTGCATTGTGTTCCACTCTAGCTGGTGTTCCATGCTGCATGGTGTTCCATGCTGGTGTTCCATCTGCTGTGTTCCATGCTGCATTGTGTTCCACTCTAGCTGGTGTTCCACTCTAGCTGGTGCTGCATTGTGCTGCATTGTGTTCCACTCTAGCTGGTGTTCCACTCTAGCTGGTGTTCCATGCTGCATTGTGTTCCACTCTAGCTGGTGTTCCACTCTAGCTGGTGTTCCATGCTGCATTGTGTTCCACTCTAGCTGGTGTTCCACTCTAGCTGGTGTTCCATGCTGCATTGTGTTCCACTCTAGCTGGTGTTCCATGCTGCATTGTGTTCCACTCTAGCTGGTGTTCCATGCTGCATTGTGTTAGCTGGTGTTCCACTCTAGCTGGTGTTCCATGCTGCATTGTGTTCCACTCTAGCTGGTGTTCCACTCAGCTGGTGTTCCATGCTGCATTGTGTTCCACTCTAGCTGGTGTTCCACTGCATGGTGTTCCACTCTAGCTGGTGTTCCATGCTGCATGGTGCAGCTGGTGTTCCCACTCTAGCTGGTGTGTTCCATGCTGCATTGTGTTCCACTCTAGCTGGTGTTCCATGCTGCATTGTGTTCCACTGCTGGTGTTCCAGCTGGTGTTCCACTCTAGCTGGTGTTCCATGCTGCATTGTGTTCCACTCTAGCTGGTGTTCCATGCTGCATTGTGTTCCACTCTAGCTGGTGTTCCACTCTAGCTGGTGTTCCATGCTGCATTGTGTTCCACTCTAGCTGGTGTTCCATGCTGCATTGTGTTCCACTCTAGCTGGTGTTCCACTCTAGCTGGTGTTCCATGCTGCATTGTGTTCCACTCTAGCTGGTGTTCCATGCTGCATTGTGTTCCACTCTAGCTGGTGTTCCATGCTGCATTGTGTTCCACTCTAGCTGGTGTTCCATGCTGCATTGTGTTACACTCTAGCTGGTGTTCCACTCTAGCTGGTGTTCCATGCTGCATTGTGTTCCACTCTAGCTGGTGTTCCACTCTAGCTGGTGTTCCATGCATTGTGTTCCACTCTAGCTGGTGTTCCATGCTGCATGGTGTTCCACTCTAGCTGGTGTTCCATGCGGCATTGTGTTCCACTCTAGCTGGTGTTCCATGCTGCATTGTGTTCCACTCTAGCTGGTGTTCCACTCTAGCTGGTGTTCCATGCTGCATTGTGTTCCACTCTAGCTGGTGTTCCATGCTGCATGGTGTTCCACTCTAGCTGGTGTTCCATGCGGCATTGTGTTACACTCTAGCTGGTGTTCCATGCTGCATGGTGTTCCACTCTAGCTGGTGTTCCATGCTGCATTGTGTTCCACTCTAGCTGGTGTTCCACTCTAGCTGGTGTTCCATGCTGCATGGCTGTTGGCACACATGATGACCCTATCGGTGGAGCTTTTAGAGTGCTCGATAGGCGCACAAGCAGGGTTCGTCCATAAGGGACAACCAGGCATCCTCAACCTCCCTCCAAGGGAGCCCAATCAAATGCTTGTACAGCTTGCCCTCCTCTCTCTCTATCTCTCTCCCTCTCTCCCTCTCTCTCTCTCCCTCTCTCTCTCTCTCTCTCTCTCTCCCTCTCTCTCCCCCCCTCTCTCTCGCTCTCTCGCTACCTCTCTCTCTCTCCCCTCCCTCTCTCTCCCTCTCCCTCTATCTCTCCCTCTATCTCTCCCTCTTGCTCTCTGTCTCTCCTGGTGGCTGAGTCAGTCAGGTCTCTACTATGTGAAACAGTGACAGAGAGACTAAACTGGGCCTGTCCCCAGAGTTCTACTCCATGTCTATCTGTCTCTCTTTTTTACTTCACTAAACACAGGTCAAACACTTAGTCACTTACCTTAAACAATGCCATCTCTCTCTCTCTCTGTGTATGCGTGTCTGCGTTCCTGCAGTCATGTGTGCCAGTGTCTAACCTGGCACCCTGTCTACAGCCTAAATGTACACATGCATGTGTGCAAACAATGTGCATGTGTTGAGATAGAGAGATTTGTGTCTTTAAGAATGAGAGCCCTAGGTCAAGTGTCCATTACCAATAACAGAAAAATAGGGGCAAATCTTTAACCATTATATATTATCTTAATCCACTGTCTCTCAAACTGTCAGTCAGCTCTCCAATGGCTGATAGGAGTAAATGTATTTGATTTGATTTGTTTTTCATTTAACCTTTATTTAACTAGGCAAGTCAGTAAAGAACAAATTCAATGACGGCCTAACCCGGTCAAACCCGGACAAAGTTGGGCCAGTTGTGCGCCGCCCTATGGGACTCCCAATCACGGCCGGATGTGATACAGCCTGGATGTGTGATTGTGTATGATAATAGCTTTAATAGGATTTGCTGGAGAGAAGTAGCTGGCAGGGGAATATAGCTGAAACCATGCTAGATGGTCATATATACATTTTACGAGAAAGCGAGGCAGAGAGAGCGCATTAAGACCTTTCACTTCTGCTTTTTACAAAGGCGCTGCACCGCGGCTGACCCTTTGCTTTCAACCCGTTCGTGTGTGCGTGCATGTGCATGTGCATGTGCAGGACCAAGAGAGAGAGATGTCTAAGATGAGTATGAAAATATTTCCCAAAGCTCTCTCTTTGGGTTGATCCTGAGTTGATAGGAGGTTGCCTACAGGATGTGTGTTTGGTGCCACCTGTGGTTCACCAAGAAACATCAGCTGCTCTGATAGAGCATCGACTGGTAGAATGGATCTGGGGCTTCAGAGGCAGAGGAGAGGGGAGAGGAGAAGGGGAAAGGAAATTTAAGGAGAGGAGGGGGTAAGAAATGAGCGGAGAACAGGGGAGAAGAATTGAGAGAGCAGAAGAGAGGAGAGGAGATAAGAGGTGAAGAGAGGGAAGGACAAAAGAGAAGATAATAAGAAAGGAGGTTATTTATAACTGAAAGCAATGGTCAAATCTGCTCTCCTCCCAGTTTCCATTCAGAGCGGTGAGGTAGTAACAGCTGAAGCCAAACTTCATCCATTCTTGCGAACAGTACCCTTTGACTATTAAAGACTGTTTCAGTCTTTCTGTTTCACTCTGTAACTGGTCTCTCTCCTTAATCAAGTTGTTGTGGCTGGTCTCTAGCTGGTTTCGCTCTTCAGTCAGATTGTTAGGGCTTTTCTGCAGCTGGTTTCTCTCTTTAGCCAGGTTGTTGTGGCTGGTCTCTAGCTGGTTTCGCTCTTCAGTCAGATTGTTAGGGCTTTTCTGCAGCTGGTTTCTCTCTTTAGCCAGGTTGTTGTGGCTGGTCTCTAGCTGGTTTCGCTCTTCAGTCAGATTGTTAGGGCTTTTCTGCAGCTGGTTTCTCTCTTTAGCCAGGTTGTTGTGGCTGGTCTCTAGCTGGTTTCGCTCTTCAGTCAGATTGTTACGGCTTTTCTGCAGCTGGTTTCTCTCTTTAGCCAGGCTGTTGTGGCTGGTCTCTAGCTGGTTTCGCTCTTCAGTCAGATTGTTAGGGCTTTTCTGCAGCTGGTTTCTCTCTTTAGCCAGGTTGTTGTAACTGGTCATTTGATTTCTATGATAGACTAACAGACGCATGATCCCAGCCAGTAGGAGAGCACACAGCAGCCCCAGACCTTGGCCTATCTACAGGGGGTGCTAGGACCCCTAGGGGTAATTGGCCTATTTACAAGGGGTACTAGGACCCCTAGGGGTAATTGGCCTATCTACAGGGGGTACTAGGACCCCTAGGGGTAATTAGCCTATCTACAAGGGGTACTTGAGAAGACTCCTGCGACCATAGGCCTACTGGGAAAATGCACTTAAGGGGTACTCCAGGGGTACTCAGGGCAGAGCAAAATTCAGATATTTTGTATTTATTTTGATTGAACCTTTATTGAACTAGGAAAGTCAGTTCAATAAAGGTTCAATTTTTAAAAATCTAAATAAACTGAATTACGCTCTGCCCTGAGTACCCCTGGAGTACCCCTTAAGTGCATTTTCCCAGTAGGCCTATGGTTGCAGGAGTCTTCTCAAGTACCCCTTGTAGATAGGCTAATTACCCCTAGGGGTCCTAGTACCCCTGGTTGGGAACCACTTCCCTAGAAGACTAAACAAACCCTTTCTCACCAGAAAATATGTCATACATCGATAGAATGAATGCTTCAATTTAGTTGGCATCTGCACAATTTTCTCTTTCATCTCTGCTTCTTTCGCCCAGCAAAGTTGTTTAGGGACCGGGAGAAATGCAAAATGTCCAAATATTTGACCGGTTTTAAGGGAATTAAAATCTATGAAAACGACCCAACATGTTTCTGATTAGATTTCAGTTCGGCTTCTGGATGCATATTTTTTTGTGGTTGAAATAATATCAGCTTTTATGATGCTCATAAAGATAACAATTTCACAGGTTTTCTCTTTTTGAATTCAACTCTGACATGGTCCTTTTTGCCTCTGTGGATCATAGTGAATGTTTTTTGCCTAAGTTCCTGAAAGCATTTGGCCCAAGTACCATGTATTTGGCACACATACAGTTAGGCCCTAAAGCTTAGGCTTATGCCCTAATTCCAGATACAAAGAATGAAAGAAAAAGCTAAATGTAGTCTATAGATACGAATTGCACAAGAATGATACATGTATAGGCTCTAAATCCATGTTATTTTAGCCCGGTGTTGAGGTTACTCTGTGTGAGTCATCTGTGTGAGTAGTTATTCAGAGATGCGTGTTTGACAGAGAAAGACACTCAGGCAGACAGAGACAGAGATGAAATAAAAATGATATTCTGGTATTTACAGTGTTTACATAATCAACATGAGAACTTTTCAAATAAATGTTCCAACATGAAGAATTTCTCAGCTGTGTGATTGGTCAGTGAACTATTTTGGTAATGCCTTGCAGTCCTACTATAAACACATTGTTTTGAAGCATTACAATCCAGTGTTATTTCCCAGTGGTTAGGCCATAATACACAAGTGGGAGAATGAGTCAATCTATAAAGTACATCATGTGACTTTTTATTCAATTTCTGCCTGCTTACTCTAACCTTCTGATAACAGTCCCTCTCAACAAGATCTCACAGTCTCACTGCAGAATTAGATGTTCATCCACGTTCTCCAAACGTCAAATTTTGAAGTTGCTCCAAACGGCACATTTCAAAGTGTTTTTGTTGCTCCTGGTGCTCTGTACCGTTCCATAAAGGTTACGTTTAGGAACTCATTCCGTAAGGTTAATGTGAGGGTTAAGGTTTGGGATGGGGTTTAAACATTAAGTTTAGGCACTCATTCCCTATGGTTAATGTGAGGGTTAAGGTTTGGGATGGGGTTTAAACATTAAGTTCAGGCACTCATTCCATATGGTAAAGGTGAGGGTTAAAGTTTGGGATAGGGTTTAAACATTAAGTTTAGGCACTCATTCCCTATGGTAAAGGTGAGGGTTAAAGTTTGGGATAGGGTTTGAACATTAAGTTAAGGCACTCATTCCATATGGTAAAGGTGAGGGTTAAAGTTTGGGATAGGGTTTGAACATTAAGTTATATATATATATATATATATTGTTATAGAGACTCAGACAATCCCCTCCATCTCTCTGAGTGACTGAATCACAGCGTCTCAGACTGATGAATAGAACATGTCTTGAGATTTCCCCTCTGGTGGCAGGTGCTTTGACAGAGCATTGTTCATGTTTAACAGTAACTTCACTTATCCAAGAATAATTTGTTTTCACTGTGGTGTTGAACAATGTGAAAAGTTGCTGTTAGGTGGGTTTGAGTTAAGATATAATGGACTCTTGCACTTTTTCTCTCACCCTCCCTCTCTCTCTCTCTCTCTCTATTTTCCTTCCCCCTCCCCTCTCCCCCTCTGTCTCTGTCTCTGTCTTTCTGTCTCTCTCTCTTTTCCTTTCCCCCCTCCCCTCTCCCCCCTCTGTCTCTGTCTCTGTCTCTCTGTCTCCCCCCTCTCTCTTTTCCTTCTCCTGTCTCTCTGTCTCTCTCTCTTTTCCCCCCCCCCCTCTCCCCCACTCTGTCTCTGTCTTTCTGTCTCTCTCTCTTTTCCTTTCCCCCCTCCCCCTCCCCCCACTCTGTCTCTGTCTCTCTGTCTCTCTCTCTTTTCCTTTCCCCCCCCTCCCCTCTCCCCCACTCTGTCTCTGTCTCTCTTCCTTCCCCTCTTCTCCCCCACCATGTCTCTGTCTCTTGTCCCCCCCTCTCCCCCACCATGTCTCTGTCTCTTTGTCTCTTTGTCTCTCTGTCATGTTTTGTAATTCTCTGAAACAGTGACAGGGTTCACTTCCATTCCTGTTTGTCTGTTAGCTTCACTAAACACAGGTCAAATACCCTCACAAACCCATTAGGTATCCTTAATCTCCCCCCACTTTGTCTCTGTCTCATCAACATCTGAAGCTGAACCACATGTATAATATTGGAAAAAAGTTAATTTAACTTTAACGTGTTATCCCCTGGGATGTACTCAGTGCATATTTCCCCCCATTGAATCAAATCAAATCAAAATCCCTTACAGACTTAGTGAACAATGCCATTGTTGTTGTGTGTGTGTGTTTGATTTCAAAGCCTAACTGTCCACATGCATGTGGTTATTTCAGAGCGGTTACACAATGCATGTATGTTTAAAATAAATTGTGGCTGACCCTGTGTTTCTAACCCCTTCGACTTTGTGTGTGTGTGTGTGTGTGTGTGTGTGTGTGTGTGTGTGTGTGTGTGTGTGTGTGTGTGTGTGTGTGTGTGTGTGTGTGTGTGTGTGTGTGTGTGTGTGCGTGCGTGCGTGCATTGTTTCTGAAATTGTCCGATAGAAATTCTTGTTTGCCACTGATGATTACACCCTAGATCAGCTAGAGGCAGGCAAGAGTGTGCAAAGCGGTATTGAATGTGTCACTGTCTGTCACCATGATTACAAAAATTGTTCTCTCGACCTGTGCACCTACGTTGTAAACTTTCATTCAGAGGCTAGTTTGTAGCAACTTCATGATGGATATAGGGAAAATTTGAGTATCATGTAGTAGCCTTAACCTATCGATGTTACATTGAGCTGTGTGAATGGAATATGAATGACAGTTATCCAATATGCTGTAATAGAAATAAGACCAGGATCATTTTAAATGGCACCGACCGCTACTGTTGTGTAGAGAACAGAAATGTATATTTTTGCGTAGTTACAACCCAACTCCTGAGAAACAATGGAGACATGCATGCACACACACACACACACACACACACACACACACACACACACACACACACACACACACACACACACACACACACACACACACACACACACACCACCATGACTAACAACAACATGTCATCATAATCAATATTTTATCTAGAAAAACTGTGTCTTGATCCTCTGTTGTCCCTCTGATCTCAAATCAGATCAATACTAGGGGCTCTGATTGTGACCAAGGTCATCCAACCTCTGACCCTTACCAATCTAACCTGTAATACATATAATCACATGTAACAACACCTAGCCCCATCAACCACTACACAATCCCCTCTTGTTCTGTCTACAGCAATACCCATCCATTAAATCAGCTCCCAGTCCATCTTCTGCCACAGTTTAAAATATAACGATGTAATGATACAGGTTGCCTCCAGTCCACCATCCAGTGTCCCGTCGCTGTAATGAGACCCTGTCCATGTAGTTAGAGGATAATCATGGACCCTGTTATACCATGTTGTATTATTAACCATATAAATGGTTGCACAACAACACAAGATAAGATCACTTTATTGTTCAATTGCACACAAGGTCCCACAGAAATTTGAGTTCTTCTTTTAACCCAACATCCGAAAGACACCCAGACATACACATACACTTACAGGTTTAGGAGAGGTGTGGGGGGATGTCTTGCTCAAGGGCACAACGGCTGGCAATGGCATCTAGGATTTGATACCAGCATCCCTCCGTTTGCCAGTTCACTTCCTGACAGATTAAGGTATCATTCAATTGTAAGTATTTGTCATTTCTCAACACTCTTTTGACTCCTAGTGACGATTTGTTAGAATGAGAAATGACAATGTTACTGACCTTTACTGACCCTGCCCGCATCTGATTGGCTCAGGCTCTTTTGGCAGTCCTGTGACTGGCCATTCTCAACACGTCACTACAAAAAACTCCCAATCATGACTTTTTTTGAATCGCCAATTTCTGTCTCAGATGAATGCTGCCCTCTGCTGCATATAGTATGATACTGTCACGACTACTTCAAACAATCTGGGGAAAGCCTGTCTGGGAAGGCTACTGAGAAATGTTACCTACTTTGTATGGATAAACAACTCCACTACTCAACTAGAATGGAAACATCTACTTTACGCAGGTCTGCTCTATCCAGCCTGTAATGATTTCCATATTTTGACAGCTCTAGGTTTCCATGTTCAGCTCTAGGTTTCCATGTTCAGCTCTAGGTTTCCATGTTCAGCTCTAGGTTTCCATGTTTTGACAGCTCTAGGTTTCCATGTTCAGCTCTAGGTGTCCATGTTCAGCTCTAGGTTTCCATGTTCAGCTCTCGGTTTCCATGTTCAGCTGTAGGTTTCCATGTTCAGCTCTAGGTTGAGCAGGTAGTGTGAAGTAGAGCAGGCCAGACTCTAGTGGATGACATAATTATGCATATTTAAAATGGCCAAAATATGGCATCCTGGTTTATTTTATTTCCGTAGCAATTTCCTATCGTCCACTAGGGGCAACGCAAGCACCTATTACCAGCTAGTGGGCCTCGTTACAGATCTACGGCTCAGAGGATTTTGGGTTCAATCCCAGTGATAGGCGCCCATTTTAATATAGAGTTTTAAATGTTTTAGCATATGCCTATTTATTTCTGCAACAACACACTCATCACAAATGTTAAGCAAGCTAGTTACAGTGACTCCTATAGACATGATTGACATCAGGAAAAGAGGGTAGGCTATCAGCTGATCGTTGATATTGATGATTGATTTAAATCTGCTAGTTAGCTAGCTCAATACTTTTTTTTACTGATTGTGATTCATCTTCAATGCTCTTAAATAATAACTTCATCATATAGCCATGATATATGCCTGGCTGGCCATATAGAGAAAGGTTTGTGAGGATATTTTAGTATAGGGTGGTTAGCTAGAGTCTAGACTACCTGTGTTCAGTGCTTCATTTGTACCAGCACGCATAATAAACATCTCCTTGATAATAAAGCATTGCATGCATATCAGTGCATTTGCATAGTGGCATAGAGCAGTACAGTAGAGGCGCATACAGAAGTTGCAACATGGGGAACATTTTTATTAGCATAGGGTCCGGGAGAAAATGGGCCTTTAATAAACACATTTGATGCAATTATATGTCCTTTTACATGACTGGAGGCTGAGCAAAATCTTTTTTTCAGCACAAATGATGGAAATGACAGGCTACTTTGACGTTGACAATCTTAGAATATAAGTTCAATAAAAACAACCTTGTCTTGAATCAATCAATAGCTTAGGCCTCGGTCTGTGGAGACACATATGAGGAGGAAATTATAGTCCTAAAAAATCTTTCCAGTTTCACTGACTCAGATGCTCAGATCACTCTCTGGCGATGGCAGATGAGCTCATTCCAAAAGCATATCGCTCCTGTCCACAGCTTGTCTCATAGACTAGAAGTAAAATAGCAAATGTAAATCCAGGACACTGAAATTAGTATGATATGTTACATTTGATATGGTTACATAAGACAGAAGGTCCCAACATAATGCCTGTGCATTTTGGACTTCTAACCCCTTTTAAACTTTGTTTTAGCTACAGAAGTGTATCATTGGATTGATAAATATCTGTGCATGTGCCTAACAGAAAGGGTAGTCATTTATCACATGTAATACACAGCAACGGGAAGTTTCCATACAAGTTGAGTAGTAGCAAAAAAATACAGGAAATTCAATGAGCAGCCCAACCCTAAATGTGACCTAAAACATCAATAGCAGTACCAGGTCCAGTAAGCTGAGTTTGCGGTAAAAGCCCTGTGCAATATCTCAAATTTAGGGTTAGGCTGTTCATTAGATGTTTAAAAAAAAAAATGTTTTTCTCCTATTTCCATGCCATGGGACCATGTTAGATTGTGTTGAAATGAATGAAATTAACTCTATTTGGAAAAAACAAATGATGGGGAAGAGCCCCCTAGGCCAGAACCCCCCTAACCCACCCCCCACATCTCCAATCAAAGTTATTCCCCTGTCTGTCACCATGTGCTGTGTCTAATGTTTATAATGTGGAGTCATACACTGTCAGAGAATCCAGATATTAACAGATGCATGTTTTCCATTGTGTGCTGCTTTTTTTGTCCAGGTCTGTCTTGTAAAACAGGTTTCTACTCTCAATGTGACTAAACTGGTCAAATAAAGGTTAAAAGAGAGAGAGAGACCAGGCACTATTAAATCATATTCACCATCCAGGAAGTTCAAAGTTACAACAGGCTGTGGAAATATTCATTTTATACTAATTTGTTTCTAGAAGTAATATCTAGAATATGTCCAATATTTCTCAGACTTCTCATAGTAAATTAATTGGCTATTGATCGGCTGTTTTCTTGATGTTTCCACTCCTTCTCACCGTAAGATTTTTTCCCCTATTGACTAAAATAGGTGGTGCATTTTTATAACTATTTAATATAAATGATTAATGAATAATTAACTGTATTATAATTTTATTATCCACCCTTTATGTAAGGATGACAATCCCTTAAATTGTTGATATTTCCATCTATTCTTACAATTATGTCATATAGACTATAGTCCATGATATTTCAGGCCCAGTGTTAACTGACTGAAACTGTATTGGAGCAGGTTCTTTTGTTTGCATGTTCTTGTGGAACTCTTTCATTCCTTCAGCCTACAGTGGTATTTCAACACTTTCCTTTGATTGCAACCACTTGAACAGCATCACAAAACACAGGAGGTCCCAATGCTAACGTAAGGTAAGAGTTTCAACAGTTAAACCATTTCCTGTAATATCAGAAACTGTAGGAGGTCTTGGGAAGTTTGCTTTTCCTCCTCCCTCTCATACACTCTCCTCCTCCCACCACTTCTTCTTCGCTCTTAAACCAAAGGTACCTCAGTCTTTCTTTTCTCCCAGGACCGGATAGTTCCAGGCCATCAGACCAGTCGTTCACCCCAGGAATCCTTCAGGTATTTGGGCCAGGGATTAGAGATTCTCCCTTTAGGAGACCATGGACTGGGGGGGATAAGGAGGAGAGGAGTAGTATGCGACGCCGTTCAGGTCACGGTCGTCTTGGTTATTTGACGCGTGAAATAGTCTTATTTAATGTGTTCATTTTGACACACAAGACCTAATGGAAACATCTACTTTACGCAGGTCTGCTGTATCCAGCCTGTAATGATTTCCATGTTCAGCTCTAGGTTTCCATGTTCAGCTGTAGGTTTCCATGTTCAGCTCTAGGTTGAGCAGGTAGTGTGAAGTAGAGCAGGCCAGACTCTAGTGGATGACATTATTATGCATATTTGAAATGGTCAAAATATGGCATCCTGGTTTATTTTACTTACATAGCAATTTACTATCGTCTACTAGGGGCAACGCAAGCACCTATTACCAGCTAGTGGGCCTCGTTACAGATCTACGGCTCAGAGGATGTTGGGTTCAATCCCAGTGATAGGCACTCATTTTAATATAGAGTTTTAAATGTTTTAGCATATGCCTATTTATTTCTGCAACAACACACTCATCACAAATGTTAAGCAAGCTAGTTACAGTGACTCCTATAGACATGATTGACATCAGGAAAAGAGGGTAGGCTATCAGCTGATCGTTGATATTGATGATTGATTTAAATCTGCTAGTTAGCTAGCTCAATACTTTTTTTACTGATTGTGATTCATCTTCAATGCTCTTAAATAATAACTTCATCATATAGCCATGATATATGGCTGGCTGGCCATATATAGAGAGGGGTTTGTGAGGATATTTTAGTATTGGGTGGTTAGCTAGAGTCTAGACTACCTGTGTTCAGTGCTTCATTTGTACCAGAACGCATAAAAACATCTCCTTGATAATAAAGAATTGTATGCATATCAGTGCATTTGCATAGTGGCATAGAGCAGTACAGTAGAGGCGCATACAGAAGTTGCACACATGGGGAACATTTTTATTAGCATAGGGTCCGGGAGAATTGGGCCTTTTTATTACCACATTTGATGCAATTATATGTCCTTTTACATGGGTGGGTATAATTTGGGGAACGTTCCAACAGGAATCTGTTCCAAAAACGTCGTAAATAACAAGGATGCCAACAAACAACGCATACACAGTTGTATAGCGGCAGAACAGGATACCGGGTAGGGAGTGGGCAATTTTGTTACGTTTTTCCACTCACCAGGTGTATTCCGAAAAATGTCTGTCCTCACTCTGGTAGCCTATGGACAAACATTAAGAATAAGCTACGTGGTGAGTTGATCATGCTACTTTGTATGCGTTGTTTGTTGGCATCCTTGTTATTAACGACGTTTTTGGAACAGATTCCTGTTGGAACGTTCCACAAATTATACCCACCCCTTTTACATGACTGGAGGCTGAGCAAAATCTTTTTTTTTCAGCACAAATGATGGAAATGACCGGCTACTTTGACGCTGACAAACTGAGAATCTAAGTTCAATAAAAACAACCTTGTCTCGAATCAATCAATAGCTCAGGCTTCGGTCTGTGGAGACACGCATATGAGGAGGAAATTATAGCCCTAAAAAATCTTTCCAGTTTCACTGACTCGGATGCCCAGATCACTCTCTGGCGATGGCAGATGAGCTCATTCCAAAAGCATATCGCTCCTGTCCACAGCTTGTCTCATAGACTAGAAGTAATATAGCAAATGTAAATCCAGGATACTGAAATTAGTATGATATGTTACATTTGGTATGGTTACATAAGACAGAAGGTCCCAACATAATGCCTGTGCATTTTGGACTTCTAACCCCCTTTAAACTTTGTTTTAGCTACAGAAGTGTATCATTGGATTGATAAATATCTGTGCATGTGCCTAACAGAAAGGGTAGTCATTTATCACATGTAATACACAGCAACGGGAAGTTTCCATACAAGTTGAGTAGTAGCAAAAAAATACAGGAAATTCAATGAGCAGCCCAACCCTAAATGTGACCTATGCACATCAATAGCCGTACCAGGTCCAGTAAGCTGAGTTTGTGGTAAAAGCCCTGTGCAATGTCTCAAATTTAGGGTTAGGCTGTTCATTAGATGTTTTTCTCCTATTTCCATGCCATGGGACCATGTTAGATTGTGTTGAAGTTGTAGTGAATGAAATGAACTCTGTCTGGAAAAAACAAATCATGGGGAAGAGCCCCCTAGGCCAGAACCCCCCTAACCCACCCCCCACATCTCCAATCAAAGTTATTCCCCTGTCTGTCACCATGTGCTGTGTCTAATGTTTATAATGTGGAGTCATACACTGTCAGAGAATCCAGATATTAACAGATGCATGTTTTCCATTGTGTGCTGCTATTTTGTCCACGTCTGTCTTGTAAAACAGGTTTCTACTCTCAATGTGACTAAACTGGTCAAATATGTTTTTAAAAAATGTCCTATTTCCATGCCATGGGACCATGTTAGATTGTTTTGAAGTGGAAGTGAATGAAATTAACCCTATTTGGAAAAAAACGAATCTTGGGGAAGAGCCCCCTAGGGGCTCATGGGGAAGAGCCCCCTAACTCGACTAGTTGAGTTGTGGAGTTGTTTATCCATACAAAGTAGGTAACATTTCTCAGTAGCCTTCCCAGACAGGCTTTCCCCAGATTGTTTGAAGTAGTCGTGACAGTATCATACTATATGCAGCAGAGGGCAGCATTCATCTGAGACAGAAATTGGCGATTCAAAAAAAGTCATGATTGGGAGTTTTTTGTAGTGACGTGTTGAGAATGGCCAGTCACAGGACTGCCAAAAGAGCCTGAGCCAATCAGATGCGGGTAGGGTCAGTAAAGGTCAGTAACATTGTCATTTCTCATTTTAACAAATCGTCACTAGGAGTCAAAAGAGTGTTGAGAAATGACAAATACTTACAATTGAATGATACCTTAATCTGGCGGGAAGTGAACTGGCAAACGGAGGGATGCTGGTATCAAATCCTAGATGCCATTGCCAGCCGTTGTGCCCTTGAGCAAGACATCCCCCCACACCTCCCTCCCTCTCTCTTCATCTGTTTCTCTTTCACTGAAACTGTATTGGAGCAGGTTCTTTTGTTTGCACGTTCTTGTGGAACTCTTTCATTCCTTCAGCCTACAGTGGTATTTCAACACTTTCCTTTGATTGCAACCGCTTGAACAGCATCACAAAACACAGGAGGTCCCAATGCTAACGTAAGGTAAGAGTTTCAACAGTTAAACCATTTCCTGTAATATCAGAAACTGTAGGAGGTCTTGGGAAGTTTGCTTTTCCTCCTCCCTCTCATACACTCTCCTCCTCCCACCAATTCTTCTTCGCTCTTAAACCAAAGGTACCTCAGTCTTTCTTTTCTCCCAGGACCGGATAGTTCCAGGTCCTCAGCCCAGTCGTTCACCCCAGGAATCCTTCAGGTATTTGGGCCAGGGATTAGAGATTCTCCCTTTAGGAGACCATGGACTGGGGGGGATAAGGAGGAGAGGAGTATTATGCTCTGCAGTATCCGACGCCGTTCAGGTCACAGTCCTTTTGGTTATTTGACGCGTGAAATAGTCTTATTTGATTTATCAAATAGTGTTATTTGATGTGTTCATTTTGACACACAAGACCTGAACAGCCTTTCATACTATAGTAGAGGTTTGGGGTTAAGAGCTAGCCTAAAGCCTGCGATACAGACCGTCACTTGTAAATGTTTGTCTACTAATTAATCTTGTATGGAGCCTACACATGTAGGATCTTAATTTGATCACCCTCTTGCTGGAGAACTTAAACGTTTGTAATTTTCACTTTGAAAAGTATCAACCCCTACAAAACGTCCATTAATTATAATCCACATAATAGTTCACATTTCCTGTTGTTGCAGGATATTTTTCCTGCTGTAGCAAACTGGTCAGATCCAACATCTGTATTTTATCCTGTTTTCTACAGCAGTATTTGTGTTACAGGAGAGATTTATGTTGGTCTGTCCTCTGTTAAATAGTATTATTATGAGAAGAGAGGAGAAGCTGTTAAAATGACTGTGTTGAAAGGGAATGTCTTTCTGTCATCTACAGTTAGTCGTGAGGAAATCCTTGTTAGGGTGTGGCACTACTTGTGTACTAAAATTGTTGGTGTGAGTTCATGAAAACATGATGAGATGGCACCGAGCTGGAGGAAATTGACTGGCCGTATTTACTCTGAGTAGGAGCCAACTCAGGGTAGAGTGCACAGGAGGTTGGTGGCACCTTAATTGGGGAGGATGGCTCGTGGTAATGGCTGGAGCGGAATGAGTGTAATGGTATAAAAACAAAACATCAAACACAAGGTGTTGGATGCCATTCCATTCACTCCGTTCCAGACATTATTATGAGCCGTCCTCCCGTCAGCAGCCTCCACTGGTAGAGTTCAAACACTGACACACAACCTCATACACACTGTATGTTTACTGTATAGACTCAACTTAATATAGCTTGAATATACAGTTACAGTAAGCAATTTCATACTATAGAAAAACACAACCATACTAACAGCTTTACTGTACAATACAGATACACTACTTCAGAATGCAGATGTATTATTCACCACAATACAGATACACTACTTCAGAATGCAGATGTATTATTCACTACAATACAGATACACTACTTCAGAATGCAGATGTATTATTCACCACAATACAGATACACTACTTCAGAATGCAGATGTATTATTCACTACAATACAGATGCACTACTTCAGAATGCAGATGTATTATTCACCACAATACAGATGCACTACTTCAGAATGCAGATGTATTATTCACCACAATACAGATGCACTACTTCAGAATGCAGATGTATTATTCACCACAATACAGATGCACTACTTCAGAATGCAGATGTATTATTCACCACAATACAGATGCACTACTTCAGAATGCAGATGTATTATTCACCACAATACAGATGCACTACTTCAGAATGCAGATGTATTATTCACCACAATACAGATGCACTACTTCAGAATGCAGATGTATTATTCACCACAATACAGATGCACTACTTCAGAATGCAGATGTATTATTCACTACAATACAGATGCACTACTTCGTCCAAGTACACCATTTAGATCATGTGAAAGCTTTAGTAGGCTATCCAGAGGCTTTATCAAATCAATAAGAGGAGAGATAGAGGGAAACGGGGGAGTCCACTGTCTCAAGGCAACATTTACAACATTACTCCTTCTTAATGGGTTTATACAGCAGCCAGATAACATATAGCTTGCCTCAATTTCCAAGCTTACTTATAAGCCGAGGGATGAACGAGATGTGGGAGTATTAACATATAGCAGGGTTTCTTTATCCTGGTTCTGGGGACCAACAGAGGTGCACATATTTGTTCTTGCCCATCACTAACACCACCTGATTCAGCCAGTAAAATGCTTGATATTAAGTTGATTTGTTTAAACAGGCGGGTTAGTAATGACCTTATAGTAGTACAGACTAATGAACAGTGGCGGTTCTAGGTTGTATGGCTCCCTGGGCGAACCCCACCTTCAGGGTAGCCAATGTGCGGGGGCACCGGTTAGTCGGGTTAATTTAAGGTAGTATGTACATGAATGTATAGTTTAAGTGACTATGCATATATGATAAAAAGAGAGTAGCAGCAGCGTAAAAGAGGGGATGGGGAGGGGGCACACGATGCAAATAGTCTGGGTAGCCATTTGATTACCTGTTCAGGAGTCTTATGGCTTGGGTGTAAAAACTGTTGAGAAGCCTTTTAGTCCTAGACTGGTGCTCCGGTTCCTCTTGCCATGCGGAAGTAGAGAGAACAGTCTATGACTGGGGTGGCTGGGGTCTTTGACAATGTTTAGGGCCTTCCACTGACACCGCCTGGTGTAGAGGTCCTGGATGGCAGGCAGCTTAGCCCTAGTGATGTACTGGGCCGTACGCACTACCCTCTGTAGTGCCTTGCGGTCAGAGGCCGAGCAGGTGCCGTACCTGGCAGTGATGCAACCAGTCAAGTTGAGGGATAGGTTGTTATTCTGGCACCACCTGGCCAGGTCTCTGACCTCCTCCCTATAGGCTGTCTCATCATTGTCGATGATCAGGCCTACCACTGTTATGTCGTCTGCAAACTTAATGATGGTGTTGGAGTCGTGCCTGGCCATGCAGTCGTGGGTGAACAGGGAGTACAGGAGGGGACTGAGCACGCACCCCTGAGGGGCTCCAGTGTTGAGGATCAGTGTGGCAAATATGTTGCTACCTACTCTTACCACCTGGGGGCGGCCCGTCAGGAAGTCCAGGATCCAGTTGCAGAGGGAGATGTTTAGTCTCAGGATCCTTAGCTTAGTGATGAGCTTTGAGGGTACTATGGTGTTGAACACTGAGCTGTAGTCAATTAATAGATTTCTCACGTAGGTGTTCCTTTTGTCCAGGTGGGAAAGGGCAGTGTGAAGTGCAATAGAGATTGCATCATCTGTGGATCTGTTGGGTGGTATGCAAATTGCATACCACCCAACAGTGGGTCTATGGTTTCTGGGATGATGGTGTTGATGTGAGCAATTACCAGCCTTTCAATGCACTTCATGGCCACGGACATGAATGCTACGGGTCTGTAGTCATTTAGGCAAGTTGCCTTAGTGTTCTTGGGCACAGGGACTATGGTGGTCTCCTTGAAACATGTTGGTATTACAGACTCAATCAGGGACATGTTGAAAATGTCAGTGAAGACACCTGCCAGTTGGTCAGTACATGCTCGGGGTACACGTCCTGGTAATCATTCGTCCAAGATGGCTTGGCAGTAAGTCGT
>NW_024609581.1:0-60000 GCF_018296145.1 Oncorhynchus tshawytscha
ATGACTTTACACTGTGTTAACAATGACTTTACACTGTGTTAACAATGACTTTACACTGTGTTAACAATGACTTTACACTGTGTTAACAATGACACGTGACTACTCTTGTTGATGCTGCTCCATCTGACGACTTCATCACCATTGAACTCTTCAGTTTCCATCGACTTCCATTCGGGTTGCAGCAGGTATCTGAGGATGTCTTGAAAAGGACAGCGAACAAAATGTCAGACACCAAAAACATTGCTATCTGGTCATGCCGCAAAGCTTGCTGTCAAAATGTGTGTTTAACCAACCATAACCTTTTAATCAAGCCTACCTCTATCAACAGCCGTGTATCCCACAAATAATGCAAAGTGGCGTGATAATTGAAAACAAGCTTTATCTTCAACCTCAAAGCTTAACCTTTACAGTTTATCCACCTTGCTACCATGGTAACAGACACAAGGCTGTAAACCAATCAAAGCAAGCAATGTCTGACTTTAGACATCCAAGTCTTGTGGGAGTTTATACAGTTCTCACTATAATCGTGTTGCAACAAAGGAAATGTAGGTGTCTCTGTTTTATCTCTCCTGTTGCACCAAACATTAGTTTGTTTGTTGGTGATTTCCTGTTGAAAGATGTGGCTGATACAATCAACTACAGAACACATCTGGTTTCAAAATGCTACGTAAAGCTCGTGACAGGATCTGCTAACAATTAGAGGGATGCAGAGGAAAGAAAAGTGGACTTTATTGTCTTTTGAGTGGAGACAAATGAATGCAGATTTTATTTGCCCTCGGGTGATTGCCAGGCTACACTGTTCACAGAAACTCATTTCATTAGAGAAGCTCCACAATGGCGCCATTGCTGGTTGGCTTCATCTCAGCCTGAGGGCGTGGTGTCCCACTCTGAAGCTCTCTGGAATACGGATCAGTCACTCAGAACCAGACCAATGCCAATCTCATTCTGATCCCGCCAGTCTTGAGATGGACTTGATTACCAATAGGAAGGGTCTGTAGGTACACTGTACACAGCCTCAAATAAATATAGAGCCCTAGAAGTGGGTGTCTCCCTTCAAGCCAAGTTCAATCAATTCCTTCATTTTAAACTGCCATGAAGCCACATGAGATTGCTTGGAGGAGCTGGGTTCAATTTGGTGCTCAGACAAAGTGATTGTTGTTTTGTTGCTTTGGAAATGATTCTGCTGCCAGTAGAGCACAATTACAATACAGCCATAACAACACCTAAAAATATGAAACTGAATGGCTTTGTGTCTCTGAAGATGTAAAGTAATCAGTAATATTTTGCTGTGTCTAAGGCCTGTCTATTGTGCTTGTGACTTGTTTTTCAGGTATGCATGTAGCCTATTATCACTTAAATGTAAAAATACATCTATGGAACTTAATACTACTAATTACCTTGTCCTCAGTGTGTTATGTAAAACTCGAGCAGGTTGTTGTCATCTTTTAACAACGCAAAAACAATTTGAGAGTTCTACGTTGCAAATGATCATGTGTATGATTGTACCGTAACTTAACTTAATTGTTATCACATTCAGTTAATGAAAGAACCAGAAGTAGAAACACCATTCACACCAAAGCAACCACTCCACTAGTTTAGAATAAATTGGTACTCTGTCATAGAAGATTTCTCCATTGGTATCATGACTTATCAAGCCTGCGGTAACATAGCAGCCCATCCCAACTGGGGACACACTGGTTGAATCAACGTTGTTTCCACGTCGTTAAAATGAAGTTACGTTGAACCCTACGTGGAATAGACGTTGAATTGACGTTTGTGCCCAGTGGGCCATTACAATAAGTTGTAGTAGGAGACCTACACTGCCTTCAGAAAGGATTCACACCCCTTGACTTTTTCCACATCTTGTTGTGTTAAAAATGGATTATATTGAGATTGTGTCACTGACCTACACACAATACCTCATAATGTCAAAGTGGAATAATGTTTTTAGAAATTGTTACAAATTAATAAAAAATGAAAAGCTGCATCGTCTTGAGTCAAGAAGTACTCAATCCCTTTGTTATGGCAAGTAAAAATGTGCTTAACAAGTCACAAGTTGCATGGACTCACTCTGTGTGCAGTAATATAGTGTTTAATACATTTTTAAAAATATGATTACCTCATCTCTGTACCCTACACATACAATTATCTGTAAGGTCCCTCAATCAAGCAGTGAATTTCAAAAAATGATTCAACCACAAAGACCTGGATGTTTTCCAATGGTAGGTTTTCCAATGCCTGCAAAGAAGGGCACCTATTGGCAGATGAGTGAAAAAAATTAATAAAGGAATACTTTCTGAAGGCACTGTATAGATAAGAGAGACAGCGACCCCCACTGGCCAAATTAGTACATTACATGGCAAATGATAATCTCCAAGGTAACAGGAAAGACATCATAATGGGACCCAATGACCATAACCACTGTCTCTCTCTCTCTAGCTCTCTCTCTCCATCTCTCTCTCTCTCCATCTCTCTCTCTAGCTCTCTCTCTCCATCTCTCTCTCTAGCTCTCTCTCTCCCTCTCTCTCCCTCTCCATCTCTCTCTCTAGCTCTCTCTCTCCATCTCTCTCTCTAGCTCTCTCTCTCCATCTCTCTCTCTAGCTCTCTCTCTCCATCTCTCTCCCTCTCCATCTCTCTCTCTCCCCTCTTGTGTTCTTGTCTTCTTCCATCAGTTTTCCTAGGGGCCTTTATGTGTTGATATATTGTAGCCTAAAGCATCGCCCCAAGCACTGGTTTTCATCCCTGAGTGTTGCTTTTCACAGTAAATCTGTGAAATTTGTTAAGTCTTTTCAGGGAGATTTGAAGTGAGACTTTAATGGTCTGGTCTGTAGGGTAATATCTTGTCTGACTTTGGGAACTAAGTGATGGTGGGTTGTCATGTAAGGCTATATATAAAAATCACCTTAAACTGTTTTGCAGTAAATTGCCTTTAGGTTTTAGCTCGTAGGATATTGCAGTTTTAAAACGCATAGACAACCTGATTCCTGGTCCCTGAACATAAACAAGATGACACTTCTCTGTTTTGTTTCAATGTGTTTGTCCTCATCTCGTTACCACCAGGTAGAGCATCTAGTCTCATGCTGCATTCATATCAAAGTTCTCTAAGGTACAGTATAACAATGAACTAAACCCTTGCACTCGTGGGAATTGGCCTGTATGGATAGGTCTACATTGAAATGTTTCTTACAGAATAAATATGGAAAGCATATGCATAACCATGGTAACAATGAAAAGGGAACAGTTTGAAGATTATGGGAACATTAATAGACTAAAGGTGAGGACACAACAGTTCACCTAACACAAGACTGAATCCAAACACTACACTGTTGATTTGATGTGCATTTGACATTTACTGTGCTTTTCACCCATTTCGAGTGTTATGTCGTATGTGTGCATCCTTTGAGAGACGTTCTATCGATTCCCGGAGTCATTTCATGTTTTGAAGTGTATCGGAGCTATTCGCCGTTCAAGCAGGCAGAAATACAGCCGGTATGATGAGTTTTACATCCGTCTGCTTCAAGCATGCAGCAGTTTAATATTGGACGTGAGGGGAGCATCATTTTCCAACGAACGGGAACAGAGCCCGAGGCACTAGATTTGGCAAAGGAGATGTTTTGGGATCACACTGAATATCACGGTTCTGTTGTACATATTGTGATGTTTTGCCGACAGCCTAACTCTCGTTAGATTAATTACATGTCAGCTGATGATTTAGGCTCACGGCCAACAGCTCTACTTCTCCAGCTGATCTGTGCACTGTAGAATAGATGCTCTGTAGAATAGATGCTCTGTAGAATAGATGCTCTGTAGAATAGATGCTCTGTAGAATAGATGCTCTGTAGAATAGATGCACTGTAGAATAGATGCACTGTAGAATAGATGCACTGTAGAATAGATGCACTGTAGAATAGATGCTCTGTAGAATAGATGCACTGTAGAATAGATGCACTGTAGAATAGATGCACTGTAGAATAGATGCACTGTAGAATAGATGCTCTGTAGAATAGATGCACTGTAGAATAGATACACTGTAGAATAGATGCACTGTAGAATAGATGCACTGTAGAATAGATGCACTGTAGAATAGATGCACTGTAGAATAGATGCACTGTAGAATAGATGCTCTGTAGAATAGATGCACTGTAGAATAGATGCACTGTAGAATAGATGCACTGTAGAATAGATGCTCTGTAGAATAGATGCACTGTAGAATAGATGCACTGTAGAATAGATGCACTGTAGAATAGATGCACTGTAGAATAGATGCTCTGTAGAATAGATGCACTGTAGAATAGATGCACTGTAGAATAGAATGCACTGTAGAATAGATGCACTGTAGAATAGATGCACTGTAGAATAGATGCTCTGTAGAATAGATGCACTGTAGAATAGATGCACTGTAGAATAGATGCACTGTAGAATAGATGCTCTGTAGAATAGATGCACTGTAGAATAGATGCTCTGTAGAATAGATGCTCTGTAGAATAGATGCACTGTAGAATAGATGCACTGTAGAATAGATGCACTGTAGAATAGATACACTGTAGAATAGATGCACTCTTGAATAGATGCACTGTAGAATAGATGCACTGTAGAATAGATGCACTGTAGAATAGATACACTAGAATAGATGCATAGATACACTGTAGAATAGATGCACTGTAGAATAGATGACTGAATGATGCATAGAATAGATGCACTGTGTAGAATAGATGCACTGTAGAATAGATGCACTGTAGAATAGATGCACTGTAGAATAGATGCACTAGTAGAATAGAATGACTGTAGAATAGATGCACTGTAGAATAGATGCACTGTAGAATAGATGCACTGTAGAATAGAATAGATGCACTGTAGAATAGATACACTGTAGAATAGATGCACTCTTGAATAGATGCACTGTAGAGTAGATGCACTGTAGAATAGATGCACTGTAGAATAGATGCACTGTAGAATAGATGCACTGTAGAATAGATGCACTGTAGAATAGATGCACTGTAGAATAGAATAGATGCACTGTAGAATAGATACACTGTAGAATAGATGCACTGTAGAATAGATGCACTGTAGAATAGAATAGATGCACTGTAGAATAGATACACTGTAGAATATATGCATTGTAGAATAGATGCACTGTAGAATAGATACACTGTAGAATAGATGCACTGTAGAATAGATGCACTGTAGAATAGATGCACTGTATGAGAATAGATGCACTGTAGAATAGATGCACTAGTAGAATAGATGCACTGTAGAATAGATGCACTGTAGAATAGATGCACTGTAGAATAGATGCACTGTAGAATAGATGCATTGTAGAATAGATGCATTGTAGAATAGATGCACTGTAGAATAGATGCACTGTAGAGTAGATGCACTGTAGAATAGATGCACTGTAGAATAGATACACTGTAGAATAGATGCACTGTAGAATAGATGCACTGTAGAATAATGCACTGTAGAATAGAATAGATGCACTGTAGAATAGATGCTCTGTAGAATAGATGCACTGTAGAATAATGCACTGTAGAATAGAATAGATGCACTGTAGAATAGATGCACTGTAGAATAGATGCACTGTAGAATAGATACACTGTAGAATAGATACACTGTAGAATAGATGCACTGTGTCAGCAGGTTTCAATAGTTCAATGGTGTCAAGATGAATGAACATACAGTACTGTTCTTAGATACGGTACAACAACCACAATATGATGGAGTATCATTTCTGTCTTGGCTGTGAAGTCTGCAGTATGAAAAACACAAGGGAAGCAACACATTATTGTTTAGAAGTTCTCTACAGGTCTGATCTATTAAATGGTATTACTGTTCCATTTCCACATAGTTCAAATGCTTAACAATTTAGTTATTGTGGTGTGTCATTCTTGAATTGTGGTGGAAATGCTGTCCTTTGACTTTGGCATCATGTAAAAACAATTTAAAGTTTCAAAAACATGACAAATACTAAATGTTCAGTTGTATTTAACTGTTGTTTAATAGCAAAACATGTGTACAGCCTTTATACTGCAACGTATGTATGTATGTATGTATGTATGTATGTATGTATGTATGTATGTATGTATGTATGTATGTATGTATGTATGTATGTATGTATGTATGTATGTATGTATGTATGTATGTATGTATGTATGTATGTATGTATGTATGTATGTATGTATGTATGTATGTATGTATGTATGTATGTATGTATGTATGTATGTATGTATGTATGTATGTATGTATGTATGTATGTATGTATGTATGTAAACAAGCAAACAAGCAAACAAACAAGCAAACAAGCAAACAAACAAGCAAACAAGCAAACAAGCAAACTACTGGGGGCCAGAAAATTGTCTTGTGCCACTGGTGATGTGTAGTGACATGGTTTTGGGATTTAGAGACAAGGCAGCCGCTACTCTTCCTGAGGTCCAAACAGGCTTAAAGCAATTACATCACAACGAAACACAACATCAACCTACATCCTCAATAAAAACAATACACAATACAAAGGTATTCATCTAATGTGAGCCAGAGGTGTCAGAGAGGGACAGAGGGATCGGTCAGTGATACACCGAAACACATTCCTGGTGTTGTAGTAAGGACATCAGTGATACACCGAAACACATTCCTGGTGTTGTAGTAAGGACATCAGTGATACACCAAAACACATTCCTGGTGTTGTAGTAAGGACATCAGTGATACACCAAAACACATTCCTGGTGTTGTAGTAAGGACATCAGTGATACACCAAAACACATTCCTGGTGTTGTAGTAAGGACATCAGTGATACACCGAAACACATTCCTGGTGTTGTAGTAAGGACATCAGTGATACACCGAAACACATTCCTGGTGTTGTAGTAAGGACATCAGTGATACACCGAAACACATTCCTGGTGTTGTAGTAAGGACATCAGTGATACACCGAAACACATTCCTGGTGTTGTAGTAAGGACATCAGTGATACACCAAAACACATTCCTGGTGTTGTAGTAAGGACATCAGTGATACACCAAAACACATTCCTGGTGTTGTAGTAAGGACATCAGTGATACACGAAACACATTCCCAAAACAGTGATTACACCAAAACACCTGGTGTTGTAGTAAGGACATCATACACCAAAACACATTCCTGGTGTTGTAGTAAGGACATCAGTGATACACCAAAACACATTCCTGGTGTTGTAGTAAGGACATCAGTGATACACCAAAACACATTCCTGGTGTTGTAGTAAGGACATCAGTGATACACCAAAACACATTCCTGGTGTTGTAGTAAGGACATCAGTGATACACCAAAACACATTCCTGGTGTTGTAGTAAGGACATCAGTGATACACCAAAACACATTCCTGGTGTTGTAGTAAGGACATCAGTGATACACCAAAACACATTCCTGGTGTTGTAGTAAGGACATCAGTGATACACCGAAACACATTCCTGGTGTTGTAGTAAGGACATCAGTGATACACCAAAACACATTCCTGGTGTTGTAGTAAGGACATCAGTGATACACCAAAACACATTCCTGGTGTTGTAGTAAGGACATCAGTGATACACGAAACACATTCCTGGTGTTGTAGTAAGGACATCAGTGATACACCGAAACACATTCCTGGTGTTGTAGTAAGGACATCAGTGATACACCTGGTGTTGTAGAAACACATTCCTGGTGTTGTAGTAAGGACATCAGTGTGAACACACCTGGTGTTGTAAAACACATTCCTGGTGTTGTAGTAAGGACATCAGTGATACACCAAAACACATTCCTGGTGTTGTAGTAAGGACATCAGTGATACACCGAAACACATTCCTAGTGTTGTAGTAAGGACATCAGTGATACACCAAAACACATTCCTGGTGTTGTAGTAAGGACATCAGTGATACACCGAAACACATTCCTGGTGTTGTAGTAAGGACATCAGTGATACACCGAAACACATTCCTGGTGTTGTAGTAAGGACATCAGTGAAACACATTCCTGGTGTTGTAGTATGGACATCAGTGAAACCCCAAAACACATTCCTGGTGTTGTAGTAAGGACATCAGTGAAACACCGAAACACATTCCTGGTGTTGTAGTAAGGACATCAGTGATACACTAAAACACATTCCTGGTGTTGTAGTAAGGACATCAGTGATACACCGAAACACATTCCTGGTGTTGTAGTAAGGACATCAGTGATACACCGAAACACATTCCTGGTGTTGTAGTAAGGACATCAGTGATACACCAAAACACATTCCTGGTGTTGTAGTAAGGACATCAGTGATACACCAAAACACATTCCTGGTGTTGTAGTAAGGACATCAGTGATCAACACCAAAACACATTCCTGGTGTTGTAGTAAGGACATCAGTGATACACCGAAACACATTCCTGGTGTTGTAGTAAGGACATCAGTGATACACCAAAACACATTCCTGGTGTTGTAGTAAGGGACAGTGATCAGTGATACACCGAAACACATTCCTGGTGTTGTAGTAAGGACATCAGTGATACACCGAAACACATTCCTGGTGTTGTAGTAAGGACATCAGTGATACACCAAAACACATTCCTGGTGTTGTAGTAAGGACATCAGTGAACACCAAAACACATTCCTGGTGTTGTAGTAAGGACATCAGTGAAACACCAAAACACATTCCTGGTGTTGTAGTAAGGACATCAGTGATACACCGAAACACATTCCTGGTGTTGTAGTAAGGACATCAGTGATACACCAAAACACATTCCTGGTGTTGTAGTAAGGACATCAGTGATACACCAAAACACATTCCTGGTGTTGTAGTAAGGACATCAGTGATACACCAAAACACATTCCTGGTGTTGTAGTAAGGACATCAGTGACACCGAAACACATTCCTGGTGTTGAGTAAGGACATCAGTGAAAACACATTCCTGGTGTTGTAGTAAGGACATCAGTGATACACCAAAACACATTCCTGGTGTTGTAGTAAGGACATCAGTGATACACCGAAACACATTCCTGGTGTTGTAGTAAGGACATCAGTGATACACCAAAACACATTCCTGGTGTTGTAGTAAGGACATCAGTGATACACCAAAACACATTCCTGGTGTTGTAGTAAGGACATCAGTGATACACCGAAACACATTCCTGGTGTTGTAGTAAGGACATCAGTGATACACCAAAACACATTCCTGGTGTTGTAGTAAGGACATCAGTGATACACCAAAACACATTCCTGGTGTTGTAGTAAGGACATCAGTGATACACCAAAACACATTCCTGGTGTTGTAGTAAGGACATCAGTGATGAAACACATTCCTGGTGTTGTAGTAAGGACATCAGTGATACACCAAAACACATTCCTGGTGTTGTAGTAAGGACATCAGTGATACACCAAAACACATTCCTGGTGTTGTAGTAAGGACATCAGTGAAACACCAAAACACATTCCTGGTGTTGTAGTAAGGACATCAGTGAAACACCAAAACACATTCCTGGTGTTGTAGTAAGGACATCAGTGATACACTAAAACACATTCCTGGTGTTGTAGTAAGGACATCAGTGATACACCGAAACACATTCCTGGTGTTGTAGTAAGGACATCAGTGAAACCCCAAAACACATTCCTGGTGTTGTAGTAAGGACATCAGTGAAACACCGAAACACATTCCTGGTGTTGTAGTAAGGACATCAGTGAAACACCGAAACACATTCCTGGTGTTGTAGTAAGGACATCAGTGATACACCAAAACACATTCCTTAAAGGGGCAGTCGGCAGGTCCTACATCAATGTTTGGATAAATACATGTATTTTATGTACCCATTGATCCTTGAAAAACAGAACTTATAAATGCCTCATGCGCTTAGTTCAACTGTTACACCCCATCAAAACCCAACAATGAAAATGTAAACAAACACTGTAGCCTCCACTTGGTTAAAACTATCATTTCGATATCATAGATGATCAGTCCTTTCATCCATAGCTATGTCTATAGGTGGTTACATTTCTCCATCCTCGTCCCTCAGAAATACTTTTTTCAACTGCTGATTGCCCCTTTAACAATTTGGACTGACCAACCAGAACAAATCCATGCTTAGGAGAGAATAGACAAACAGTGCCTTGGGAAAGTATTCAGACCCCTTGACTTTTTTCACATGTTGTTACATCACAGCCACATTGTAAAATGGATTCAATAATGTTTTTCCCCCTCATCAATCTACACACAATACCCCACAATGACAAACACAATACCCCACAATGACAAACACAATACCCCACAATGACAAAACACAATACCCCACAATGACAAAGCAAAACTAGCTTCTTTTTTTTCACATCCATTAAAAATAAAAAACAGAAATACCTTATTTACATAAGAATTCAGACCTTTTGGTATGAGACTCGAAATTGAGCTCAGGTGCATCCTGTTTCCATTGATCATCCTTGAGATGTTTCTACAACTTGATTGGAGTCCACCTGTGGTAAATTCAATTGATTGGATATGATTTGGAAAGGCACACACCTGTCTATATAAGGTCCAACAGTTGATAGTGTATGTCAGAGCAAAAACCATGCCATGAGGTCAAAGTAATTGTCCGTAGAGCGGCGAGACGACAGGATTGAGTCGAGGCACAGATCTGGGGAAGGGTACCAAAACATTTCTGCACCACTGAAGTTCCACAAGAACACAATGGCCTCCAGCATTCTTAAATGGAAGAAGTTTGGAACCACCAAGACTCTTCCAAAAGCTGGCCACCTGGGCCAAACTGAGCAATCGGTTCTAGGTTTGATGAACTCCTCAGGACGTTCCCTCACACTGTATTATAGACAGACCTTGATTTTCATCTCAAGAAAGCTTTTGATGTTTTTTTCTCTCTCTGTCCATCCTTGTAGCCACATTCAAAGGGGAAGAAAGAGAACATTAGTGGTTGGTATTCTGCAAATACTCTTCAATAATGAACACAAATAGGCCCGCTCAATACACTCTGGAAACAGAACTAACTGTAATTCTCTTGGAGGATCACTAGATGTCACCTCATCTTTAAAATAGAATATCCGTATCTGTGTTCCCTTTTTAGCATACATTTATGCATGTTATGTCGGGGTGTTGTTTGTGTATGGAAATAGAAGAAACAAATGCAGTTCTGTCCAGCTGATATGTCATCAGAGCTGGTAGCCTAGTGGTTAGAGTGTTGGACTAGTAACCGAAAGGTTGCAAGATCAAATCCCCAAGCTGGAAAGGTAAAAAATATGTTGTTCTGTCCCTTAACAGGGCAGTTAACCCAGTTCCTAGGCTGTCTTTGAAAAAAGGAAATTGTTCTGAACAGACTTGCCTAGTTAAATAAAGGGCAAATATATATATTTTTAAATGTCATCCGAGCAGATACTGTATGTCATCAGAGCAGATACTGTATGTCATCAGAGCAGATACTGTATGTCATCAGAGCAGATACTGTATGTCATCAGAGCAGATACTGTATGTCATCAGAGCAGATACTGTATGTCATCAGAGCAGATACTGTATGTCATCAGAGCAGATACTGTATGTCATCAGAGCAGATACTGTATGTCATAAGAGCAGATACTGTATGTCATCAGAGCAGATACTGTATGTCATCAGAGCAGATTTACCATAAGAGCAGATATGTCATAAGGCCACTAGCGGCAGAACGTTCATGATGGTATCAGCATATGGAGGATGATAAGTGCCAGTTCGACAATGAAATACTTAAATGCTAAGTAGGAATGTGAATATAATAAAGGCGTTTATATTTTAATATTATTTTGCATGATGCCATAATTAAATAACAAGGTTAAAATTATATTGAAAATGGTTAACTGGAAAGAGTTAACAGAAATTCTAAATGAAAATGGTAAATTATAAATGGAAAACGCAAAATGGTAAACAGAAAATCGTACATGCAAAGTGAAATTGAAAGTGTCTGTTTTTATTTCCTAACTACCCAATGTAGTATTTCCTGTTTTTCATTTTCCATTTAAATTTTCAAAAAACATATGTAAATTGATTCCTGGAGGCGTGAACCAGGAGAGCAACACCACACCCACATGTAGTACATCCTAGCCATGTCAGGCTCTCTGTCACTGTAATGTTAGACTGGAGAAACCAACAGGTTAGAAACCCAGATCTCCTGCGCACCAGAAAATAGTTGGCCTGCTAAGCTGAAGCCTAGGCATTGACTCAGGGGGCCAATGAGAGCTTAGGCAAGGTTAGACCTATTCATCATGCATGTGTGATCGCTGAACCACCTCAGTTACAATTCACCATCCTTTGACCTCCTTACAGAGATCCATCTGAGCCACAGCACAAATGACTGCCAGGGTTTGAACAAGGGTGTTCTGAACATCAGAACATTATTTCACTTTTATTTAACCAGGTAGGCTAGTTGAGAACACGTTCTCATTTACAACTGCAACCTGGCCAAGATAAAGCACAGCAGTGCGACACATACAACAACACAGAGTTACACATGGAATAAACAAAACATACAGTCAATAATACAGGAGAAAAATAAAAGTCTATATACAGTGAGTGCAAATGAGGTAAAATAAGGGAGGTAAGGCAATAAATAGGCCATGGTGGCGAAGTAATTACAATATAGCAATTAGACACTGGAATGGTAGATGCAGAAGATGAATGTGCAAGTAGAGACACTGGGGTGCAAAGGAGCAAGATAAATAAATAAATACAGTATGGGGATGAGGTAGTTGGATGGGCTATTTACAGATGGGCTATGTACTGGAGCAGTGATCTGTGAGCTGCTCTGACAGCTGGTGCTTAAAGCTAGTGAGGGAGGTATGGGTCTCCAACTTCAGTTATTTTTGCAGGTCAAGCCAGTCATTGGCAGCAGAGAATTGGAAGGAAAGGCGGCCAAAGGAGGAATTGGCTTTGGGGGTGACCAGTGAGATATACCAGCTGGAGCGCGTGCTATGGGTGGGTGCTGCTATGGTGATCAGTGAGCTGAGATAAGACGGGGCTTCACCTAGCAGAGACATGTAGATAACCTGTAGCCAGTGGGTTTGGCGACGAGTATGAAGCGATGGCCAGCCAACGAGAGCGTACAGGTCGCAGTGGTGGGTGATATATGGGGCTTTGGTGACAAAACGGATGGCACTGTGATAGACTGCATCCAATTTGTTGAGTAGAGTGTTGGAGGCTATTTTAAAGATGACATCGCCGAAGTCGAGGATCGGTAGGATGGTGGTAATGTACGAGGGTATGTTTGGCAGCATGAGTGAAGGATGCTTTGTTGCAAAATAGGAAGCCGATTCTAGATTTAATTTTGGATTGGAGATGCTTAATGTGAGTCTGAAAGGACAGTTTACAGTCTAGCCAGTCACCTAGATATTTGTAGTTGTCCACATATTCTAAGTCAGAACCGTCCAGAGTAGTGATGCTGGACAGGCGGGCAGGTGCGGGCAGTGATCGGTTGAAGAGCATGCATTTAGTTTTACTTGTATTTAAGAGCAGTTGGAGGCCATGGAAGGAAAGTTGTATGGCATTGAAGCTCGTCCGGAGGTTAGTTAACACAGTGTCCAAAGAAGAGCCAGAAGTATACAGAATGGTTTCATCTGCGTAGAGGTGGATCAGAGAATCACGACATCATTGATGTATACAGAGAAGAGAGTGTGCCTGAGAATTGAACCATGTGGCACCCCCATAGAGACTGCAAGAGGTCCAGACAACAGGCCCTCCGATTTGACACACTGAACTCTATCAGAGAAGTAGTTGGTGAACCAGGTGAGGCAATCATTTGAGAAACCAAGGCTATTGAGTCTGCCAATAAGAATGTGGTGATTGACAGAGTCGAAAGCCTTGGCCAGGTCAATGAATACGGCTGCACAGTATTGTCTTTTATCGATGGAGGTTATGATATCGTTTAGGACCTTGAGCGTGGCTGAGGTGCACCCATGACCAGCTCAGAAACCAGATTGCATAGCGGAGAAGGTACGGTGGGATTCGAAATGGTCGGTGATCTGTTTGTTGACTTGGCTTTCGAAGACCTTAGAAAGGCAGGGTAGGATAGATATAGGTCTGTAGCAATTTGGGTCTAGAGTGTCTCCCCCTTTGAAGAGGGGGATGACCGCGGGCTAGTAATAGGAGTTGCAACATTTTCGGGAGATTATCCTGCTAAGCCAAAGCCTGTAGCGAATGCAACTCTTCAGGTATCAGGCAAGGTTACTCATCATAGCTTAATCAGGTAATATTAATTACAGAGAATTGATTTTATAGAATAGCATGTCATATCACTTAATCCGGCATTGCCAAAGACACGACAATGAGCAGAATTAAAAGATCCCAGACATTATCCATACACACAATGTCAAATGTCAAATTTGTTTACATCCCTGTTAGCAAGCATTTCTTCTTTGCCAAGATAATCCATCCACCCTACAGGTGTGGCATATCAAGAAGTTGACTAAACAGGATGATCATTACACAGGTGCACCTTGTGCTGGGTACAATAAAAGGCCACTCTGAAATGTGTTGTTTTGTCACACAACACAATGCCACAGATGTCTCAAGTTTTGAGGGAGCATGCAATTGGCATGCTGACTGAAGAAATGTCCACCAGAGCTTTTGCCAGTGAATTGAATGTTCAATTCTCTATCATAAGGCGCCTCCATCGTTGATTTAGAGAATTTGGCAGTACGTCCAACCGACCTCACAACCACAGACCATGTATGCCCAGGACCTCCACATCCGGCTTCTTCACCTATGGGATCATCTGAGACCAGACACCCGGACAGCTGATGAAACTGAGGAGTATTTCTGTTTGTAATGAAGCCCTTTTGTGGGGAAAAACTGGGCCTGGCTCCCCAGTGGGTGGGCTTGGCTCCCAAGTGGGTGGGCCTATGCCCTTCCAGGCCTACCCATAGCTGTGCCCCTGCCCAGTCATGTGAAATCCATAGATTAGGGCCTAATGAATTAATTTTAGCTTCCTTATATGAACTGTAACTCAGTAACATTGTTGAAATTGTTGCATGTTGCATTTATATTTTTGGGTTAGCAGGCTAAGGTGTTGTTCTGGTGTACAGAACAGCAGGTTCCAACCCTGTCATTACACTAGTCTAAAATCAATGTGCAGAGAGCCTGACATGTCTATGATGTATGGTGGTGCTTGGTGGGGTTGTGTTGCTGTCCTGGTTCATGCCTCCAGGAAGAAATTTGCATACATTAAACACATTTTTAAAAATCCTAAATTAGGCAGTTGGTAAATGAAGACAGGCACTTTCCATTTCACTTTGCACATTGCATTTGTCATTTTCTGTGTACCATTACCTGCTTACCATTTTCTGTGTACCATTACCTGCTTACCATTTTCTGTGTACCATTACCTGCTTACCATTTTCTGTTTATCATTTAACATTTTTATTTAACATTTCACTTTCCATTTTCCATTTTTCAATAAACCATTTTCAGTGATAATTTTTAATTAAGTTTATTGTGGCAAAAATAATGCCCACTAATATGAAAATATACATATATGTATAATATGAAAATATGTCTAATATAAAATATAATTTTCACATTCCAATTTAGCATTTCATTTTCAAAGTGGCACTGATTATCCTCCACATCAGCATTTGGTGTCAGAGAAAAATCCAATCAACTGCGTTACTGAAAGAAATCAGAAAACATTCAGAAACACTTCAGATGTCATGTTTTAATAGCCTGGACATTTACTTTTACATTTCCCCATTTGAAGTAACATGTAGGCATCATTTGACGAGCAAAAGTGCTGTGCGTAAAGTTTGGCCACCGTAGCTGTCGTCAACATTGCTGCGCGCGTAAATTGTATAACTAGTCAGGTAGAAAAATGTCTCCGGTATAGTGACAATGGTGTACTTTATTGCACTTTTGCGAAAAGCCAACAGCAAGTCTGTCACTGCAGCGCAATCATATCGAGAGACCAGACAGACCCCTCTGTTGTCAAACATATTTAGTAGGAGGGGCGGCGGCTGCGGCTTTATCTAGGTCCCAGTCCCACTGCTGCCTCCTCCTCTGCTCACATCTCTTCCCGCCTTCACACTTCAGTGAGGAAGACTATGGAGGATGATCATTGATGTTTGATATTTGTATGAATTAAAATACATCCGGAGTTCAGCGGGTCTATGCCAGACACTTCTATTGAACGCAATGATGGGTCCATGGAACGCTCTCCTCTACATTGCAGTCACTGTCTGCCTATTGAAGGGTAAGAAGTAATGCATGTATTTGAATTGTATTGTTACGTGCGTCCTACATGTTCGTTAGATGTGTTATTGGTGTTCAGTGCTGCTTTCAAATCAAGTTGTTGGTCAACGTCAGTTGTGCACATGTACATACATGCAGTGGATACATTTTGACAGTTACTGTGCTGAACATACTGTATCACTCCTTGTGTCCAATGCATGTATCCTAGCAACCACTGCCTGATCCTAATCTATCCATGTATTACTACTGTCTATTCACATGTTGAATCCCAGAACTTGTTCAACAGGCTTGATTCAGGCTGCTAATCAATCTGACATAAGTTTTAAATGATTAAATCATATGACAGCTTGTAAATAGAATATACATGTTGAATGTTGAAATATATATGAATATACATATAGAATATATGCTGTATTTACATCAGCAACATCACTATGCAGATGGCTTTGGCAGGCACAAAGAGAATGAACAATGACTTACGTGCCATGCATTTACATGTAGTTATGACCAGTAAGCCTAGTTCGTTTTCCCCCATTATAACTGTTATGAAAGCATGCACTCCATATAACAAGGTGTGGACATGATATGCATATTCAAGAAATAAATGAAGCAACAATCTATTGTGAGAAAATTATGAGGAACAACCTTTGTTTGGACAGATATGATATACACCTCAACTTATATATTGTATACACCTCAACTTTGATATGATATACATCTCAACTTATATATGATATACACCTCAACTTATATATGGTATACACCTCAACTTTGATATGATATACATCTCAACTTAGATATGATATACACCTCAACTTAGATATGGTATACACCTCAACTTAGATATGGTATACACCTCAACTTAGATATGGTATACACCTCAACTTAGATATGGTATACACCTCAACTTAGATATGGTATATACCTCAACTTAGATATGGTATACACCTCAACTTAGATATGGTATACACCTCAACTTAGATATGGTATATACCTCAACTTAGATATGGTATATACCTCAACTTAGATATGGTATATACCTCAACTTAGATATGGTATATACCTCAACTTAGATATGGTATATACCTCAACTTAGATATGGTATATACCTCAACTTAGATATGGTATATACCTCAACTTAGATATGCTATACATCTCAACTTAGATATGGTATATACCTCAACTTAGATATGGTATATACCTCAACTTAGATATGGTATATACCTCAACTTAGATATGGTATATACCTCAACTTAGATATGCTATACATCTCAACTTAGATATGGTATATACCTCAACTTAGATATGGTATACATCTCAACTTAGATATGGTATATACCTCAACTTAGATATGGTATATACCTCAACTTAGATATGGTATACACCTCAACTTAGATATGGTATATACCTCAACTTAGATATGGTATACACCTCAACTTAGATATGGTATATACCTCAACTTAGATATGGTATACATCTCAACTTAGATATGGTATACACCTCAACTTAGATATGATATACACCTCAACTTAGATATGGTATATACCTCAACTTAGATATGGTATACACCTCAACTTAGATATGGTATACACCTCAACTTAGATATGGTATACACCTCAACTTAGATATGGTATACACCTCAACTTAGATATGATATACACCTCAACTTAGATATGATATACACCTCAACTTAGATATGATATACACCTCAACTTAGATATGATATATACCTCAACTTAGATATGATATACACCTCAACTTAGATATGATATACACCTCAACTTATACACCTCAACTTAGATATGATATACACCTCAACTTAGATATGGTATACACCTCAACTTAGATATGATATACACCTCAACTTAGATATGATATACACCTCAACTTAGATATGATATACACCTCAACTTAGATATGATATACACCTCAACTTAGATATGATATCAACTTAGATATGGTATACACTTCAACTTAGATATGATATACACCTCAACTTAGATATGATATATCAACTTAGATATGATATACCTCAACTTAGATATGATATACACCTCAACTTAGATATGATATACATATAGATATACACCTCAACTAGATAGATATACACTTCAATATGATATACACCTCAACTTAGATATGATATACACCTCAACTTATGATATGATATACACCTCAACTTAGATATGATATACACCTCAACTTAGATATGATATACACTTCAACTTAGATATGATATACACCTCAACTTAGATATGATATACACCTCAACTTAGATATGATATACACTTCAACTTATAGATGATATACACCTCAACTTAGATATGATATACACCTCAACTTAGATATGATATACACTTCAACTTATAGATGATATACACCTCAACTTAGATATGATATACACCTCAACTTAGATATGATATACACCTCAACTTAGATATGATATACACCTCAACTTAGATATGATATACACTTCAACTTATAGATGATATACACCTCAACTTAGATATGATATACACCTCAACTTATATATGATATACACCTCAACTTAGATATGATATATACCTCAACTTAGATATGATATACACCTCAACTTAGATATGATATACACCTCAACTTAGATATGATATACACTCAACTTATATATGATATACACCTCAACTTAGATATGATATACACTTCAACTTATAGATGATATACACCTCAACTTAGATATGATATACACCTCAACTTAGATATGATATACACCTCAACTTAGATATGATATATACCTCAACTTAGATATGGTATACACCTCAACTTAGATATGGTATACACCTCAATTTATAATCACACATAATAATAAAGAGATTAAGACCAATGACAATCTTAAGTCATAGGTCAATGAAATGGTCATTGTGACAAATATTACATCAGTATTGGCAGCATCATATTAATTTGTTTTCCAAGGTGAAGTTTCCCATTGAGTGCTGCATTGTCATGGATGGTCACGCTCCCATGTGGCTTGAAGCTCTTGTTTAAGACAAAGCTGTCTGAGTATTACCCACTCCCCTTCCTGCCTGTGCTTACTCTGAAAGCATATATACTCTGTCTTTCCTTGTTCATGTTTGTTTATCAGTCATATATACAGAGCATCCGGAAAGTATTCAGACCACTTGACTTTTTCTACATTTTGTTACATTACAGCCTTATTCTAAAATTGATTAAATAGTTCGTTTTTTTCTCATGAATCTACACACCATACCCCATAATGACAAGGCAAAAACAGGTTTTTATAATTAAATATCACATTTACATAAGTATTAAGACCCTTTACTAAGTACGTTGTTCAAGCACCTTCGGCAGCAATTACAGCCACAAGTCTACCACAAGTCTTCTTGGGTAAGCTTGGCACACCTGTATTTGGGGATTTTCTCCCATTCTTCTCTGCAGATCCCCTCAAGCTCTGTCAGGTTGGATGGGGAGCATTGCTGGACAGCTATTTTTAGGTCTCTCCAGAGATGTTTGATCGGGTTCAAGTCCGGACTCTAGCTGGGCCACTCAAAAACATTCAAATACTTTTGCAGAGGCGCTGAAAAACAACCCCACAACATGATGCTGCCACCACCATGCTTCACCGTAAGGACGGTGACAGGTTTCCTCCAGACATACAGTGCCTTGCGAAAGTATTCGGCCCCCTTGAACTTTGCGACCTTTTGCCACATTTCAGGCTTCAAACATAAAGATATAAAACTGTATTTTTTTGTGAAGAATCAACAACAAGTGGGACACAATCATGAAGTGGAACGACATTTATTGGATATTTCAAACTTTTTTAACAAATAAAAAACGGAAAAATTAGGCGTGCAAAATTATTCAGCCCCCTTAAGTTAATACTTTGTAGCGCCACCTTTTGCTGCGATTACAGCTGTAAGTCGCTTGGGGTATGTCTCTATCAGTTTTGCACATCGAGAGACTGAAATTCTTTCCCATTCCTCCTAGCAAAACAGCTCGAGCTCAGTGAGGTTGGATGGAGAGCATTTGTGAACAGCAGTTTTCAGTTCTTTCCACAGATTCTCGATTGGATTCAGGTTTGGACTTTGACTTGGCCATTCTAACACCTGGATATGTTTATTTTTGAACCATTCCATTGTAGATTTTGCTTTATGTTTTGGATCATTGTCTTGTTGGAAGACAAATCTCCATCCCAGTCTCAGGTATTTTGCAGACTCCATCAGGTTTTCTTCCAGAATGGTCCTGTATTTGGCTCCATCCATCTTCCCATCAATTTTAACCATCTTCCCTGTCCCTGCTGAAGAAAAGCAGGCCCAAACCATGATGCTGCCACCACCATGTTTGACAGTGGGGATGTTGTGTTCAGGGTGATGAGCTGTGTTGCTTTTATGCCAAACATAGCGTTTTGCATTGTTGCCAAAAAGTTCCATTTTGGTTTCATCTGACCAGAGCACCTTCTTCCACATGTTTGGTGTGTCTCCCAGGTGGCTTGTGGCAAACTTTAAACAACACTTTTTATGGATATCTTTAAGAAATGGCTTTCTTCTTGCCACTCTTCCATAAAGGCCAGATTTGTGCAATATACGACTGATTGTTGTCCTATGGACAGAGTCTCCCACCTCAGCTGTAGATCACTGCAGTTCATCCAGAGTGATCATGGGCCTCTTGGCTGCATCTCTGATCAGTCTTCTCCTTGTATGAGCTGAAGGTTTAGAGGGACGGCCAGGTCTTGGTAGATTTGCGGTGGTCTGATACTCCTTCCATTTCAATATTATCGCTTGCACAGTGCTCCTTGGGATGTTTAAAGCTTGGGAAATCTTTTTGTATCCAAATCCGGCTTTAAACTTCTTCACAACAGTATCTCGGACCTGCCTGGTGTGTTCCTTGTTCTTCATGATGCTCTCTGCGCTTTTAACGGACCTCTGAGACTATCACAGTGCAGGTGCATTTATACGGAGACTTGATTACACACAGGTGGATTGTATTTATCATCATTAGTCATTTAGGTCAACAATGGATCATTCAGAGATCCTCACTGAACTTCTGGAGAGAGTTTGCTCACTGAATGTAAAGGGGCTGAATCATTTTGCACGCCCAATTTTTCAGTTTTTGATTTGTTAAAAAAGTTTCAAATATCCAATAAATGTCGTTCCACTTCATGATTGTGTCCCACTTGTTGTTGATTCTTCACAAAAAAATACAGTTTTATATCTTTATGTTTGAAGCCTGAAATGTGGCAAAAGGTCGCAAAGTTCAAGGGGGCCGAATACTTTTGCAAGGCACTGTAACGCTTGGCATTCACGCCAAAGAATTCCATTTTGGTTTCATCAGACCAGAGAATCTTCTTTCTCATGAGAGTCTTTAGGTGGCTTTTGGAAACCTCCAAGGGGGCTGTAATGTGCCTTTTACTGAGGAGTGGCTTCCTTCTGGCTTCTCCACCATAAAGGCCTGATTGGTGGAGTGCTGCAGAGATGGTTGTCCTTCTGGAAGGTTCTCCCATCTCCACAGAGGAACTCTGGAGCTCTGTCAAACCATCTGCTACTTGGTCACCTCTCTGATCAAGGCCCTTATCCCCCGATTGCTCAGTTTGGCCGGGCGGCCAGCTCTAGGAAGAGTCTTGGTGGTTCCAAACTTCTTCCATTTAAGAATGATGGTGGCCACTGTGTTCTTGGGGACCTTCAATGCAGCAGATCTGTGCCTCGACACATTTCTGTCTCTGAGCTCTACAGACAATTTCTTCGACCTCATGGCTTGGTTTTTGCTCTGACATGCACTGTCGACTGTGGGACCTTATATAGACAGGTGTGTGCCTTTCCAAATCATGTCCATTCAATTGAATTTACCACAGGTGGACTCCAATCAAGTTATAAAAATTAATTTATAGGATGATCAATGGAAACAGCATGCACCTGAGCTTAATTTAGAGTTTCAGAGCAAAGGATCAGAATACTTATGTAAATAAGGTATTTCTGTTCTTTATTTTTAATACTTTTGCAAAAATGTCTTAAACCTGATTTGTCATTATCGGGTATTGTGTGCAGATTGATGAGGGAAAAACATTATTTAATACATTTCAGAATACGGCTGTAACGTAACTAAATGTGGAGAAAGGGAAGGGGTCTGAATACACTCCGAATGCATTGTATACATGGAGTACACAGTGCAATGAAATGCTCACTTGCAGCTCCACATCTCATCAGGTTCACCTCTCGTCAGGTTCACCTCTCGTCAGGTTCACCTCTCGTCAGGTTCACCTCTCGTCAGGTTCACCTCTCGTCAGGTTCACCTCTCGTCAGGTTCACCTCTCGTCAGGTTCACCTCTCGTCAGGTTCACCTCTCGTCAGGTCCACCTCTCGTCAGGTTCACCTCTCGTCAGGTTCACCTCTCGTCAGGTTCACCTCTCGTCAGGTTCACCTCTCGTCAGGTTCACCTCTCGTCAGGTTCACCTCTCGTCAGGTTCACCTCTCGTCAGGTTCACCTCTCGTCAGGTTCACCTCTCGTCAGGTTCACCTCTCGTCAGGTTCACCTCTCGTCAGGTTCACCTCTCGTCAGGTTCACCTCTCGTCAGGTTCACCTCTCGTCAGGTTCACCTCTCGTCAGGTTCACCTCTCGTCAGGTTCACCTCTCGTCAGGTTCACCTCTCGTCAGGTTCACCTTCACCTCTCGTCAGGTTCACCTCTCGTCAGGTTCACCTCTCGTCAGGTTCACCTCTCGTCAGGTTCACCTCTCGTCAGGTTCACCTCTCGTCAGGTTCACCTCTCGTCAGGTTCACCTCTCGTCAGGTTCACCTCTCATCAGGTTCACCTCTCGTCAGGTTCACCTCTCGTCAGGTTCACCTCTCATCAGGTTCACCTCTCGTCAGGTTCACCTCTCGTCAGGTTCACCTCTCATCAGGTTCACCTCTCGTCAGGTTCACCTCTCGTCAGGTTCACCTCTCATCAGGTTCACCTCTCGTCAGGTTCACCTCTCGTCAGGTTCACCTCTCGTCAGGTTCACCTCTCGTCAGGTTCACCTCTCGTCAGGTTCACCTCTCGTCAGGTTCACCTCTCGTCAGGTTCACCTCTCGTCAGGTTCACCTCTCATCAGGTTCACCTCTCATCAGGTTCACCTCTCGTCAGGTTCACCTCTCAACAGGTTCAGCAGCAGAAATAGAAGAAAGGAAAGAGTAATACAAAAATGTAATTGTCTGCACTCCATTTAGTAAGACCTCCGCTCTGGAGTCTCTAGTCTATTTGCAATACCTAATTGAATTCTCGGAGGGAGAGAGATCGAGAGATTAAGAGTGAGATGTAGAGATGGAGAGAGGGGGGAGAGAGAGATAGATAAAGTAGAGCTGGCCAAGACTATCTAACTGACATTGGTGGGTCTCCTAGATTTAATCAAGAAGTACAGGAGATGCTTTGTCTCCGTCCTCTGCTCCCCAGCCTCCTTTCGTATTGGGAAACATCAGAAAGCTACTTTGTATTACCGTCAGTAATATTACTAATGTACCCTGATGAATGACTGATACATCTTTACACAATAACACAGTGATGTTATTCCACTGATGGTAACACTGAAATGTGATTATGAAGAGGGCCTGCGATCCAGAGGGGAATCAGACCGGAGACAAAGAACAAGCTTTTATCTGATCTTCCAGTTCTGAGAGCCTCTGTATGCGACCTGGGTAACTGATGACGGACATAGATGTTTTCTTAGAAACTTAGAAACAATTTCAAAATAGACAGTAAACCCTTGAGCTCTCCGAGCAACCAAATCAATGGAGTAAAGTGCTCTCCCAGAGGTGTTTCTGGGTAATTGGGTTTTGGCTATTAGAAAAGTAAGTAGCCATCCGGTGTCTGAAGTGCATTAAAATAGAGGAAGACCTTTTCAGAGAATTTAAGAGGGAGGACTCTGAATTAACTGAGGACATTGTGTTGTTATGGTCCATGCATAGCTGGGAGAAAACACCTAGGTTCTGTTCAGTGCAGTGCACCGTGACAATGTTTTTGCAATAGTAAACAAAAATCTGTGATCTCATTGGACAATTTTAGGTAGTTTCAAAACGTTTTTTTCTGTACTGAACACAACCATGGACATGCATTCCAATGACTGGTACTGTAGAAGGGCTTACTAAGACATGTCAGAGATTACTGAGGTACTGAGAGTTATAGGGTGTCAGTATGCTTCTAGCTGAATCTAGCTGGAGAACGTTTGATGAGCCTCTTGGATCAATAAGCAAGCATCCAAATGAGCTGGACCAGCTGTCCACCAGGTGGTTTATAGTCTCTCTCAATCTCTCTCTCTCTCTCTCTCTCTCTCTTTCTCTTTCTCCCTCTCTCTCTCAAATTCAAGCTGCTTTATTGGCATGAAAAACATTGTCAATATTGCCAAAGCAATATTGTATACAATATACATTGTTATAAAATAGTAAAGAATAAAGAATAATAATATAAAATGGTAGTAAATAATAATACAAAACAATTCTAAAAATAACAACAATAAAATGGCAACAGTCAATAGTAGAAATATAATACACAGAAAAGGCTAAACATGGAAAATTAAACTAGAACTAACTTAGAACTAACTGTCATTGTAAGGATCTGGGTGTAGCTGGTGCAGAGGAGTCAGGTACAGGACAGCAGAGATGAGTAACACAAGGAACTTTACTCAAAATATCAAAGTACATGAAGTAACACCAGGCCCACAAACAACGGACCGAACTTACAATAAACAAGCACGCACAAAAAACATGGGGAAAACAGAGGATTAAATAATGAACATGGAATTGTGGAATTGAAACCAGGTGTGTAAAACAAAGACAAATGGAAAATGAAAAGTGAATCGGCGATGGCTAGAAGGCCGGTGACGTCGACCGCCGAACGCCGCCCGAACAAGGAGAGGGACCGACTTCGGTGAAGTCGTGACAGTCATCCTCACCATTACATCAGTACTGCAACTACCATCATCATTACTACTACTGCTACTACCACCACCACCATCATTAAACTGCTATCATTACCATCACCCCTACTACCCATACCACTACTATTTGGAATAATAATCACAACAATAATAATAAAAGTAATAACAATAATCCCACTAATAATAACAATAATAATACAAGTAATAACAATAATCCCACTAATAATAACAATAATAATAAAAGTAATAACAATAAAACTAATAATAAGTAAGTTCCTGTTTACTATGCAGATGTTATTATTCAGTGTCCCTCAAGCAAATACATATTTGTTTATTTGAATGATTTCTTTAGAAGCAGTGCTGGTGTCCGTTTGGTTGGTTTGGTCCAACACCAATTGACTGAGAGGGCTCGTATCTGGGCTCAGTTCTTGGGTTTGAAGTGCTTTAAATTGGAGACTTGAATTTGGACTTTAATTTAGGTGTTGCCAAAATGTGTATGATCTTCAGATATTTTTACCAAATAGAATTCTGCATGTAGGGCTTCAATTGGATGTTTGTCCCACATTTTAAAGTCCAGTTTATTGAGTGACCCCCAAACCTCACTTCCGTAAAGAGCTATTGGTAGGATTGCTGTCCCCAGTCCACCTGGCCATGCTGCTGCTCCAGTTTCAACTTCCACCTGACTGTGCTGCTGCTCCAGTTTCAACTGTTCTGCCTTATTATTATTCGACCATGCTGGTCATTTATGAACATTTGAACATCTTGGCCATGTTCTGTTATAATCTCCACCCGGCACAGCCAGAAGAGGACTGGCCACCCCACATAGCCTGGTTCCTCTCTAGGTTTCTTCCTAGGTTTTGGCCTTTCTAGGGAGTTTTTCCTAGCCACCGTGCTTCTACACCTGCATTGCTTGCTGTTTGGGGTTTTAGGCTGGGTTTCTGTACAGCACTTTGAGATATCAGCTGATGTACGAAGGGCTATATAAATAAATTTGATTTGATTTGATTTGATTTGATCAGGCTGTCAAATATTTTGGTCCAAATTCTAATTGGGATGTTGCTTTTTTATAATAACATTTTTATTGCATACAATGCTTTTTCTTTGAGTGTATTCATTGCCATATTAAAATTTCCCATATTACAAATGTGCTCTCATTCTCTCTCTCTCTCTCTCTCTCTCTCTCTCTCTCTCTCTCTCTCTCTCTCTCTCTCTCTCTCTCTCTCTCTCTCTCTCTCTCTCTCTCTCTCATTCTCTCTCTCTCTCTCTCTCTTTCATGCTTTCTCGTTCTCTCTCTCATTCTCTCTCTCTCTCATTCTCTCTTTCTCATTCTCTCACTATATTGGAGATTAAGCGAAAAAGTGTATGGTCCATCTGCTGCTCTAGTTTACAGCATTATCTCATCTGCTGATCTAGTTTACAGTATTATCTCATTTTTCTGCTCTAGTTTACAGCTTTATCTCATCTGCTGATCTAGTTTACAGCTTTATCTCATTTTGCTGCTCTAGTTTATAGTATTATCTAATTGTGTTGCTCTCGGTTACAGCATTATCCAATGTTTCTGCTCTAGTTTACAGCATTATCTAATTTTGCTGCTCTAGTTTATAGCGTTGTCTAATTGTGTTGCTCTAGTTCACAGCATTATCTCATTTTGCTTTGGGTCATGTATGTGACAGAGATAGTGAAAGGAATTAGTAAAAAAGCATGACCATTTTTTACAACACTGTGGTTAACAAGACATGTTATTATTCCCTCCTATGGCCTATTTATTGCCTACCTCCTCATGCCTTTTGCACACAATGTATATAGACTCTTTTTTTTCTACTGTGTTATTTACTTGTTTATTGTTTACTCCATGTCCACACTGCTATGCAGTTGTAAATGAGAACTTGTTCTCAACTAGCCTACCTGGTTAAATAAAGGTGAAATAAAAAAATAAAAATTTGACTGTACATCAGGGACTACGTACACATCTACGTAAAGTCTATCGATCTTCAGAGAAGACCAAGCACATTTTAAAACAGAAGCTCAAATGTCTCCCTCTGTTGTGGTTTTTCCCCTGGCAGTGTCCCTCCAAGGGGAACCTCAGCGGAGGCTGTACAAGGATCTTATGACCAACTACAACCCACTAGAAAGGCCAGTGTTCAATGACACCCACTCTCTCACCGTCAACTTCAGCTTTAGTTTGATGCAGATCATGGATGTGGTGAGTTACTGTGGTACGCAAGTTAACAGAGCTCACATTGTTGTGCTAGTCCAACACTAACAAACCTGATTCAACTCAAATCAAGGGTGATTAGTTGTTTGTATTATCAGATGTGTCAGCCCTGGGCTGGAACAAAAATGTTCACCTCTGGGGTCCTTCAGGAATGGATTGAGAAACACTGGGTTGTTGTATTACTTTATTCTCTGATGTTACAAACTGACATGTTCATCTATCTCTCTTTGATGTTACAAACTGACATGTTCATCTATCTCTCTATCATGTTACAAACTGACATGTTCATCTATCTCTCTATCATGTTACAAACTGACATGTTCATCTATCTCTTTGATGTTACACACTGACATGTTCATCTGTCTCTCTATCATGTTACAAACTGACATGTTCATCTATATCTCTCTGATGTTACAAACTGACATGTTCATCTATCTCTCTCTGATGTTACAAACTGACACGTTCATCTGTCTCTCTATCATGTTACAAACTGACATGTTCATCTATCTCTCTCTCATGTTACAAACTGACATGTTCATCTATCTCTCTTTGATGTTACAAACTGACATGTTCATCTATCTCTCTATCATGTTACAAACTGACATGTTCATCTATCTCTCTCTCATGTTACAAACGGACATGTTCATCTATCTCTCTCTGTTACAAACTGACATGTTCATCTATCTCTCTCTGATGTTACAAACTGACATGTTCATCTCTCTCTCTGATGTTACAAACTGACATGTTCATCTATCTCTCTTTGATGTTACAAACTGACATGTTCATCTATCTCTCTTTGATGTTACAAACTGACATGTTCATCTATCTCTCTATCATGTTACAAACTGACATGTTCATCTATCTCTCTTTGATGTTACAAACTGACATGTTCATCTATCTCTCTCTCATGTTACAAACGGACATGTTCATCTATCTCTCTCTCTGATGTTACAAACTGACATGTTCATCTGTCTCTCTCTGATGCTACAAACTGACATGTTCATCTATCTCTCTTTGATGTTACAAACTGACATGTTCATCTATCTCTCTGTCATGTTACAAACTGACATGTTCATCTATCTCTCTCTCTGATGTTACAAACTGACATGTTCATCTATCTCTCTCTCATGTTACAAATGGACATGTTCATCTATCTCTCTCTGTTACAAACTGACATGTTCATCTATCTCTCTCTGATGTTACAAACTGACATGTTCATCTCTCTCTCTCTGATGTTACAAACTGACATGTTCATCTATCTCTCTCTGATGTTACAAACTGACATGTTCATCTATCTCTCTTTGATGTTACAAACTGACATGTTCATCTATCTCTCTGTCATGTTACAAACTGACATGTTCATTCTTTGATCTACAAACTGACATGTTCATCTATCTCTCTCTGATGTTACAAACTGACATGTTCATCTATCTCTCTGTCATGTTACAAACTGACATGTTCATCTATCTCTCTTTGATGTTACAAACTGACATGTTCATCTATCTCTCTGTCATGTTACAAACTGACATGTTCATCTATCTCTCTGTCATGTTACAAACTGACATGTTCATCTATCTCTCTGTCATGTTACAAACTGACATGTTCATCTATCTCTCTGTCATGTTACAAACTGACATGTTCATCTATCTATCTCTCTGTCATGTTACAAACTGACATGTTCATCTATCTCTCTCTGATGTTACAAACTGACATGTTCATCTATCTCTCTCTGATGTTACAAACTGACATGTTCATCTATCTCTCTCTGATGTTACAAACTGACATGTTCATCTATCTCTCTGTCATGTTACAAACTGACATGTTCATCTATCTCTCTAAACTGACATGTTCATCATCTCTCTCTGATGATACAAACTGACATGTTCATCTATCTCTCTCTGATGTTACAAACGGACATGTTCATCTATCTCTCTCTCATGTTACAAACTGACATGTTCATCTATCTCTCTGTCATGTTACAAACTGACATGTTCATCTATCTCTCTGTCATGATACAAACTGACATGTTCATCTATCTCTCTCTGATGTTACAAACTGACATGTTCATCTATCTCTCTCTGATGTTACAAACGGACATGTTCATCTATCTCTCAATGCAACAGGATGAGAAGAACCAGGTTTTAACAACCAACATATGGCTGCAGCTGGTGAGACTTTTTTCCATTTGCCTGTTTCAACACGTTTAATTTAGACTATACACTGTACTGTACTATACTGCACTATACTATACTGTATTGTACTGTACTGTACAATACACTAGACTACACTACACTATACTACACTATACAATATTATACCATACTGCAGTATACTACACCTCCATCTATCTTGCAAATTGGTCAACTCGGGAACAATAACTAAGCTACTCAGTCACACACATCTGAATGAAGATGGCGTTTATGTTTTCTGACAGTAAGTCCTCTCCCGCTCTCGCCTCATCAGCAAACTGTATGAAGATGGCGTTTATGTTCTCTGACAGTAAGTCCTCTCCCGCTCTCACCTCATCAGCAAACTGTATGAAGATGGCGTTTATGTTTTCTGACAGTAAGTCCTCTCCCGCTCTCACCTCATCAGCAAACTGTATGAAGATGGCGTTTATGTTTTCTGACAGTAAGTCCTCTCCCGCTCTCACCTCATCAGCAAACTGTATGAAGATGGCGTTTATGTTTTCTGACAGTAAGTCCTCTCCCGCTCTCGCCTCATCAGCAAACTGTATGAAGATGGCGTTTATGTTTTCTGACAGTAAGTCCTCTCCCGCTCTCACCTCATCAGCAAACTGAATGAATGTTGTATTGGCTGTTTTAAATCACCTTAACGAATGGACACCCTCCAGACAGTCAGTCCTTCATAGAGCCACTCCATAGACCTTATAGATAGATTTGACCTTACTCCAGAAACAGGCTATTATAGTATCCCACTGATAACTATCCACGGTCTGTGGCTCAACCCCCTGGTGGGGAAGACAAAGTTACATTAAGACAATGAAATATATACAAACCGACATCCATCTCTAGACTCGGAGGTAATCTGTTTGAGCACCCAGGACAGCTTGTTAAAGAAAGTAATTGAGACCGTGTTGATATTGCTACACTTACAGTACACTCATGAGGTGGTGTAACCTCCATTTGTTATGTCTGCTAACACTTACTGATAACAACATGACTGCCAACCTCCCATATAAAGAATGAAAACTGACGATACACTGGCTAAAAAGCATGAACATGTAATTATTTGACAGGGTATGCTTAGTCATGCTCCATACTAGGGCTCCGTTGGTTGTGATGTGTCATGGCATATCAAACATGACGTATGGAAACCTCACATTGCTACACCAGTCTGGTGTTGTTGAAATGATGAACAGTCCCACGCTACCCATCTCAAATCTCAAAGTATTATACAGGATGTGTAGGCCATTGTAAGACTCATTACCTTTTCAAACCAATCATTCATTTACAACCCTCAAACTGATTGATAATGGTCACTATGTCCATGACTTGTTTAGTCATCCACATTTGAATTAGAATTGGAATATACAGGTTAACTGCCAGAATAAAGGAAACACCAACATAATGTGTCTTTATAGGGCGTTGGCCTGCCAGAACAGCTGCAATGCACCTTGGCATAGATTCTAGAAGTGTCTGGAACTCTATTGGAGGGATGTGACACCATTCTTCCACAAGAAATGACATAATATGGTGGTGGAATACGCTGTCTCAGGCATCCAGAATCTCCCATTAGTGTTCAATTGGGTTAAGATCTGGTGACTGAGACACACACACACACACACACACTTTAAACCCCCTATGCTACTTTGAGACCCCTCTTTCAAAGTCACTGGGGCATTTTATACATGACCCTAAGCATGATGGGATGTTAATTGCTTAACTCAGGAACCACATCTGTGTGGAAGCACCCGCTTTCAATATACAGTACTTTGTATCCCTCATTTACTCCAGTGTTTCCTTTATTTTGGCAGTTAAATGTAGATTTTAGAAAAGATTGTAGCATAGCCTTAATCCCATAAAATGTTTATTCCTTGATACAGTTGTTTATTATAGACTGAGACAGATTCTAATCTGATCTGCTCTGTGTGTTTAATAAAGACTGGGACAGATTCTAATCTGATCTGCTCTGTGTGTTTAATAAAGACTGGGACAGATTCTAATCTGATCTGCTCTGTGTGTTTAATAAAGACTGGGACAGATTCTAATCTGATCTGCTCTGGGTGTTTAATAAAGACTGGGACAGATTCTAATCTGATCAGATTCTAATCTGTGTGTTTAATAAAGATGGGGACAGATTCTAATCTGATCTGCTCTGGGTGTTTAATAAAGACTGGGACAGATTCTAATCTGATCTGCTCTGTGTTTAATAAAGACTGGGACAGATTCTAATCTGATCTGCTCTGTGTGTTTAATAAAGACTGGGACAGATTCTAATCTGATCTGCTCTGTGTGTTTAATAAAGACTGGGACAGATTCTAATCTGATCTTCTCTGGGTGTTTAATAAAGACTGGGACAGATTCTAATCTGATCTGCTCTGTGTGTTTAATAAAGACTGGGACAGATTCTAATCTGATCTGCTCTGTGTGTTTAATAAAGACTGGGACAGATTATAATTGGATCTGCTCTGTGTGTTTTAATAAAGACTGGGACAGATTCTAATCTGATCTGCTCTGTGTGTTTATTATAGACTGGGACAGATTCTAATCTGATCTGCTCTGTGTGTTTTAATAAAGACTGGGACAGATTATAATCTGATCTGCTCTGTGTATTTAATAAAGACTGGGACAGATTGTAATCTGATCTGCTCTGTGTGTTTAATAAAGACTGGGACAGATTCTAATCTGATCTGCTCTGTGTGTTTAATAAAGACTGGGACAGATTCTAATCTGATCTGCTCTGTGTATTTAATAAAGACTGGGACAGATTCTAATCTGATCTGCTCTCTGTGTTTAATAAAGACAGGGTTCTGTCAGCAATAGCCTTAGAGTCCCACAGGAGGCTGCTGAGGGGAGGACGACTCATAATAATGTATTGAATTGAGTTAATGGAATGGTATCAAACACATGGAAACCAGGTGTCTGATGTGTTCGATAAAATTCCATTTGTTCCATTCCAGCCATTACTATGAGCCTGTCCCCCCCAATTAAGGTTCCGGCAGCCGCCTGTGCCTTAGACAAACAGTTAGTCATGACAAACAGCTATAATTAACACTCCTACACTTCTTATACCCTTTAAATATGTTCCTTATTAACAGCTTCTCAATTGTTGCTATGCAATGCCTGATTTCCCCAGTTACCACAAAACTTTGACCATTTCCATTTTCAGATTCATCTGCATAGATGGATACTTTGTTTATCAAACCGTGATCAGGTTCAACAAGCGATGCGAGGCCACAGAACCTCCCACTAATGGACTTAGCTTATCTGAAAACGTGTGTGGAGGAGTGGTGAGAATATGAGGAGTGAGTTATGTTTCTCTCTCCAGTACTGGAATGATTATTACCTGCAGTGGAATCAGTCTGAGTACCCTGGGGTGGCCAATGTGAGATTCCCTGATAGCCAAATCTGGAAGCCAGACATCCTGCTGTATAACAGGTTAGTAATATACCAGTAATGGACCCCATTACTTGGACCCCATAACCAATTCCTGCTCTATACAGCTGGCCAACTCCATTACTATGGCCTCTAATGTATTAGCATGAGGTGGAAGCAGGACTTATATAGTTTGTAAGACAGGTGTTGAGCTCATACCTCTTGTACATGAAATGCTTTTGAACATATTGCCATATGACCGTGTTGATTTGAAGAAATAAACTATTTTCCTAACATTGGAAATGTACAATACACAGATTATAATAGCATGAACTGCTTCTTTAGGAGCCAGCCTGATCTCGTGAGCTTACAGAATGATGTGCGTTTTAAGTAAGGCTGGCCAGCAAGGCTATTCTTCATGCAAGTCAAGTAAGAAAAAGCAAAAGAGTATTTCACCAAAAATGCAGAATTCCATATGCTATTGTATACCATTAACCCTCATAAACTTTCTTCAAGGACAATCACAGTGAAGAAAATGTAAATGAATGTAAATAAAATGGTAACAGCAGAACCCCCTGCCTGTTTCCCCCTAATGCAGAAAAGAACATTCTCGTCCCTATCTGTCACTGTTCTTCTGAACAAAGCCTTAGTTTCACCCCAGTCGATTACATTCCACTATGGTGGCTCTTTGCCTCCCGTGGAACGGCAACTCTTTTAACTTGAGCTCACCTTTCTCCATTCCTATTGAAACCTTTGGGAGTTCAGTTGGAGGAGTGCATTATGTGTTGCGAGAGACAGAGCTCTACACTGACTAGGCCATCTCTAGGGGAATGTAGCTGTTGCTATGCTGCAACAAAGGAACCATACTTCAGGTCTTCTATCACACGGTAACCTAGAAAATAATGAGGCAGGAATACTCATTTCGAAGGCTGGCATATCTTTTTAACTTTTTAACACCAGCTACAGTAATGGAATTGATACAGTACATTTTCTTTGCCATGTAATCCTTTGTGAGTAGTATGAATGGAGGTGGAACTACATCCTGATTAACAGTCTGTGTTGCTCTAGTGATTTATAGCTGTATGATTCATGATCGTGGTTTTCACAGCTCAAGGTCATACTACCACACCAATAAAAGACTGTTGTGTTGCAGTCTGCACATTAATGTAGTGGGTCCCAACCCTCTTGTAAGGGCCTGCCTGCACATTAATGTATTGGTTGCCAACCCTCTTGTAAGGGCCTGCCTATACATTAATGTAGTGGTTCCCAACCCTCTTGTAATGGCCTGCCAACCGCTCCAGTGCAAGCACACCTAATTCCACTAGTCAACCAATCAGAACACCTAATTCCACTAGTCAACCAATCAGAACACCTAATTCCACTAGTCAACCAATCAGAACACCTAATTCCACTAGTCAACCAATCAGCACACCTAATTCAACTAGTCAACCAATCAGCAAAGCAATAATTTGTTAAATCAGCTGTGCTACTGTAGTTTTGGAATGTAACTCGTATTTGGGATGGCTGGGCATCCCCAAGGAGCGGGTTTGGGAACGACTGCACTAATGCCCACTAACTGAACACATCCATGTTCTCCCATAGTGCCGACGAGAGGTTTGATGCTACCTTCCATACCAATGTGTTGGTCAACTCCTCTGGGTCCTGCTCCTACTTGCCTCCAGGTAAGTATAGCTCAAGTACCATCCCTGGATATCCATATTCAATACCTTCCATATTAACTCTGTTTTCCCAAGTCAGTTCCACTGAACCATAAAAGCTCACCTTCTATGTGTTTGACCTGTTCAGTTGGCTCTGGGGTCTAAGCTAGATGCCCTCAATCTCACCCAAATTATCATGGAACCTACCAGGTACAACCCCAAATCCGTAAACACAGGCACCCTCATAGATATCATCCTGACCAACCTGCCCTCTAAATACACCTCTGCTATCTTCAACCAGGGTCTCAGCGATCACTGTCTCATTGCCTGCGTACGTAATGGGTCCGCGGACAAATGACCACCCCTCATCACTGTCAAACACTCCCTAAAACACTTCAGCGAGCAGGCCTTTCTAACCGACCTGGACCGGGTATCCTGGAAGGATTTTGACCTCATCCCGTCAGTAGAGGATGCCTGGTTATTCTTTAAATGTGCTTTCCTCACCATCTTAAATAAGGATGCCCCATTCAAAAAATGTAGAACTAGGAAACAGATATAGCCCTTGGTTCACTCCAGACCTGACTGCCCTTGACCAGCACAAAAACATCCTGTGGCGTACTGCATTAGCATCGAATCGCCTCTGCAATGGGCAACTTTTCAGGGAAGTTAGGAACCAATACACACAGGCAGTTAGGAAAGCAAAGGCTAGCTTTTTCAAACACAAATGTGCATCCTGTAGCACAAACTCCAAAAGTTCTGGGACACTGTAAAGTCCATGGAGAATAAGAGCACCTCCAGCTGCCCACTGCACTGAGGCTAGGAAACACTGCCACCGATAAATCCATGATAAATGAGAAATTCAATAAGCATTTTTCTATGGCTGGCCATGCTTTCCACCTGGCTACCCCTACCCTGGTCAACAGCTCTGCACCCCCCACAACAACTTGCCCAAGCCTCCCCTATTTCTCCTTCACCAAAATCCAGATAGCTGATGTTCTGAAAGAGCTGCAAGATCTGGACCCCTACAAATCAGCTGGGCTAGACAATCTGGACCCTCTCTTTCTAAAATGATCCGCCGCAATTGTTGCAACCCCTATTACTAGCCTGTTCAACCTCTCTTTTGTATCGTCTGAGATCCCCAAAGATTGGAAAGCTGTTGCGGTCATCCCCTCTTCAAAGGGGGAGACACTCTAGACCCAAACTGTTACAGACCTATATCTATCCTACCCTGCCATTCTAAGGTCTTCAAATGCCAAGTTAACAAACAGATCACCGGCCATTTCGAATCCCACCGTACCTTCTCCGCTATGCAATCTGGTTTCTGAGCTGGTCATGGTTGCACCTCAGCCACGCTCAAGGTCCTAAACGATATCATAACCGCCATCGATAAAAGACAATACTGTGCAGCCGTATTCATTGACCTGGCCAAGGCTTTCGACTCTGTCGGTCACCACATTCTTATCAGCAGACTCAACAGTCTTGGTTTCTCAAATGACTGCCTTTCCTGGTTCAACAACTACTTCTCAGACAGAGTTCAGTGTGTCAAATCGGAGGGCCTGTTGTCCGGACCTCTTGCAGTCTCTATGGGGGTGCCACAGGGTTAAATTCTCGGGCCGACTCTCTTTTCTGTATACATCAATGATGTCGCTCTTATTACTGGTGATTCGCTGATCCACCTCTACGCAGACGACACCATTCTGTATACTTCTGGCCCTTTTGTGTGTTAATTAACCTCCAGACGAGCTTCAATGCCATACAACTTTCCTTCCGTGGCCTCCAACTGCTCTTAAATGCAAGTAAAACTAAATGCATGCTCTTCAACCGATTGCTGCCCGCACCTGCCCACCCATCTAGCATCACTACTCTGGATGGTTCTGAATATGTGGACAATTACAAATATCTAGGTGTCTGGTTAGACTGTAAACTCTCCTTCCAGTACCTCTACTTGCACATTCATCTTCTGCACATCTATTACTCCAGTGTTTAATTGCTAAATTGTAATTATTTTGCCATTATGGCCTATTTATTGCCTTACCTCCCTAATCTTACTTTATTTGCACTCACTGAATATAAATCAAATCAAATCAAATTTTATTTGTCACATACACATGGTTAGCAGATGTTAATGCGAGTGTAGCGAAATGCTTGTGCTTCTAGTTCCGACAATGCAGTAATAACCAACAAGTAATCTAACTAACAATTCCAAAACTACTGTCTTATACACAGTGTAAGGGGATAAAGAATATGTACATAAGGATATATGAATGAGTGATGGTACAGAGCAGCATAGGCAAGATACAGTAGATGGTATCGAGTACAGTATATACACATGAGATGAGTATGTAAACAAAGTGGCATAGTTAAAGTGACTAGTGATACATGTATTACATAAGGATACAGTCGATGATATAGAGTACAGTATATACGTATGCATATGAGATGAATAATGTAGGGTAAGTAACATTATATAAGGTAGCATTGTTTAAAGTGGCTAGTGATATATTTACATAATTTCCCATCAATTCCCATTATTAAAGTGGCTGGAGTTGAGTCAGTGTCAGTGTGTTGGCAGCAGCCACTCAATGTTAGTGGTGGCTGTTTAACAGTCTGATGGCCTTGAGATAGAAGCTGTTTTTCAGTCTCTCGGTCCCAGCTTTGATGCACCTGTACTGACCTCGCCTTCTGGATGATAGCGGGGTGAACAGGCAGTGGCTCGGGTGGTTGATGTCCTTGATGATCTTTATGTCCTTCCTGTAACATCGGGTGGTGTAGGTGTCCTGGAGGGCAGGTAGTTTGCCCCCGGTGATGCGTTGTGCAGACCTCACTACCCTCTGGAGAGCCTTACGGTTGAGGGCGGAGCAGTTGCCGTACCAGGCAGTGATACAGCCCGCCAGGATGCTCTCGATTGTGCATCTGTAGAAGTTTGTGAGTGCTTTTGGTGACAAGCCAAATTTCTTCAGCCTCCTGAGGTTGAAGAGGCGCTGCTGCGCCTTCTTCACAATGCTGTCTGTGTGAGTGGACCAATTCAGTTTGTCTGTGATGTGTATGCCGAGGAACTTAAAACTTGCTACCCTCTCCACTACTGTTCCATCGATGTGGATAGGGAGGTGTTCCCTCTGCTGTTTCCTGAAGTCCACAATCATCTCCTTAGTTTTGTTGACGTTGAGTGTGAGGTTATTTTCCTGACACCACACTCCGAGGGCCCTCACCTCCTCCCTGTAGGCCGTCTCGTCGTTGTTGGTAATCAAGCCTACCACTGTTGTGTCGTCCGCAAACTTGATGATTGAGTTGGAGGCGTGCGTGGCCATGCAGTCGTGGGTGAACAGGGAGTACAGGAGAGGGCTCAGAACGCACCCTTGTGGGGCCCCAGTGTTGAGGATCAGCGGGGAGGAGATGTTGTTGCCTACCCTCACCACCTGGGGGCGGCCCGTCAGGAAGTCCAGTACCCAGTTGCACAGGGCGGGGTCGAGACCCAGGGTCTCGAGCTTGATGACGAGCTTGGAGGGTACTATGTTGTTGAATGCCGAGCTGTATAGTCGATGAACAGCATTCTCACATAGGTATTCCTCTTGTCCAGATGGGTTGGGCAGTGTGCAGTGTGGTTGAGATTGCATCGTCTGTGGACCTATTTGGGCGGTAAGCAAATTGGAGTGGGTCTAGGGTGTCAGGTAGGGTGGAGGTGATATGGTCCTTGACTAGTCTCTCAAAGCACTTCATGATGACGGATGTGAGTGCTACGGGGCTGTAGTCGTTTAGCTCAGTTACCTTAGCTTTCTTGGGAACAGGAACAATGGTGGCCCTCTTGAAGCATGTGGGAACAGCAGACTGGTATAGGGATTGATTGAATATGTCCGTAAACACACCGGCCAGCTGGTCTGCGCATGCTCTGAGGGCGCGGCTGGGGATGCCGTCTGGGCCTGCAGCCTTGCGAGGGTTAACACGTTTAAATGTTTTACTCACCTCGGCTGCAGTGGAGAGACCGCATGTTTTCATTGCAGGCCGTGTCAGTGGCACTGTACTGACGCTTAGCTTGTTTAATAGCCTTGCGGAGGGAATAGCTGCACTGTTTGTATTCAGTCATGTTACCAGACACCTTGCCCTGATTAAAAGCAGTGGTTCGTGCCTTCAGTTTCACACGAATGCTGCCATCAATCCACGGTTTCTGGTTAGGGAATGTTTTAATCGTTGCTATGGGAATGACATCTTCAACGCACGTTCTAATGAACTCGCATACCGAATCAGCGTTTTCGTCAATGTTGTTATCTGACGCAATACGAAACATCTCCCAGTCCACGTGATGGAAGCAGTCTTGGAGTGTGGAGTCAGCTTGGTCAGACCAGTTTCTGTCTGTAGGCAGGGATCAACAAAATGGAGTCGTGGTCAGCTTTTCCGAAAGGGGGGCGGGGCAGGGCCTTATATGCGTCGCGGAAGTTAGAGTAACAATGATCCAAGGTCTTTCCACCCCTGGTTGCGCAATCGATATGCTGATAATAGACTTTTCTATTGTGTTATTGACTGAACGTTTCTTTATTCCATGTGTAACTCTGTGTTGTTGTTTGTGTTGCACTGCTATGCTTTATCTTGGCCATGTCGCAGTTGTAAATGAGATCTTGTTCTCAACTGGCCGACCTGGTTAAATAAAGGGGAAACAAAAATACAATAAAAAACACTTCCTCTAGGTACAGTGGTTGCGAAAGTACTCACCCCCCTTGGCATTTTTCCTAGTTTGTTGTCAGACAACCTGGAATTAAAATTGATTTTTGGGGGGTTTGTATCATTTGATTTACACAACATGCCGACCACTTTGAAGATTTGTTATTGTGAAACAAACAACAAATAAGACAAAAAAAAATGAAAACTTGAGCGTGCATAACGATTCATCCCCCCAAAGTCAATACTTTGTAGAGCCACCTTTTGCAGTAATTACAGCTGCAAGTCTCTTGGGGTATGTCTCTATAAGGTTGGCACATCTAGTCACTGGGATTTTTGCCCATTCTTCAAGGCAAAACTGCTCCAGCTCCTTCAAGTTGGATGGGTTCCGCTGGTGTACAACAATCTTTAAGTCATACCACAGATTCTCAATTAGATTGAGGTCTGGGATTTGACTAGGCCATTCCAAGACATTTAAATGTTTCCCCTTAAACCACTCAAGTGTTGCTTTAGCAGTATGCTTAGGGTCATTGTCCTGCTGGAATGTGAACCTCTATCCTAGTCTCAAATCTCTGGAAGACTGAAACAGGTTTCCCTCAAGAATTTCCATGTATTTTGTGCCATCTGTCATTCCTTCAATTCTGACCAGTTTCCCAGTCCCTGCCAATGAAAAACATCCCCACAGCGTGATGCTGCCACCACCATGCTTCACTGTGGGGATTGTGTTCTCGGGGTGATGAGGTGTTGGGTTTGTGCCAGACATAGGGTTTTCCTTGATGGCCAAAATGCTACATTTTAGTCTCATCTGACGAGAGTACTTTCTTCCATATGTTTGGGGAGTCTCCCACATGCCTAATGGTGAACACCAAACGTGTTTGCTTATTTTTTTATTTAAGCATTGGCTTTTTTTCTGGCCACTCTTCCGTAAAGCCCAGCTCTGTGGAGTGAACAGCTTAAAGTAGTCCTATGGACAGAAAGTCCAATCTCCGCTGTGGAACTTTGCAGATCATTCAGGGTTATCTTTGGTCTCTTTGTTGCATCTCTGATTAATGCTCTCCTTGCCTGGTCTGTGAGTTTTGGTGGGCAGCCCTCTCTTGGCAGGTTTGTTGTGGTGCCATATTCTTTCCATTTTTTAATAATGGATTTAATGGTGCTCCGTGGGATGTTCAACATTTCTGATATTTTTTATAACCCAACCCTGAGCTTTACTTCTCCACAACTTTGTCCCTGACCTGTTTGGAGCTCCTTGGTCTTCATGGTCTTCATGGTCTTAATGGTGCCACTTTCTAGGTGGTGTCCCTTGCTTGGTGGTGTTGCAGACTCTGGGGCCTTTCAGAACAGATGTATGTATATATACTGAGATCATGTGACACTTAGATTGCACACAGGTGGACTTTATTTAACTAATTATGTGACTTCTGAAGGTAATTGGTTGCACCAGATCTTATTTAGGAGCTTCATAGCAAAGGGGGTGAATACATACGCACGCACCACTTTTGGAATTTATTTCATTATTTTTAAAGTAATTTATTTTCATTTCACTTCAGCAATTTGGACTATTTTGTGTATGTCCATTACATGAAATCCAAATAAAAAAAACAATTTAAATAACATGTGTTTGCAACAAAATAGGAAAAATGCCAAGGGGAGTGAATACTTTTGCAAGCCACTGTACATGTCCAGGATCAGCTTCCAATCATAACCTTAACCATTAACTTCACTCTACTCCTGGAAAGAAAGTGTACCCAAGCGCGCCTTAGCCCAGCTTGAAGAAATGTATTGACCCGTTGAAGTATCCTGGGGTAAGGAATGATTTTTGGATTCACTCTACTCGTTTCAGTTACCTTGAGTTAATGTCAGGTTTCAGGGAAGATGATGCCACAGCGTGAGGATAGTCTTGCTAAGACTATCTGACCTCCACTGCACAAGCCAAATGCACAGTCAGTCATTAGATCAATATCGTGGTAGGAAGGATGTTTTGGCTTTCAAAGCACTTTATTTATTGTTTCATCCAACATCCCGGAACCATAATCCAATTTCATCTTTGATATCAGATGATTCTGAAAGCTCTACCACTATGTTCAATTGATCATCTGTTCTTTAACGGGGCAATCTGCAATAGCTACATCCATTTTTGGACTGATGAAATAAATATATGTACCCATTGATTATTTAAGAATATAACTTATAAATGCCCCATGAGCTTAGTTCAACTGTCGTACCCCATTGTAACCCAAAATATAGTTTTAAAGATATGTCCAGATATGACAATAAACCATTCTCAACATTTAACCCAGCGTGGGAAAGAAATGCAGTTGATTTTGGTTGAGTGGGATTTTTATACAGTACTTATACTGTAAGTGAAATGAACCCCGTTAACCCAATCTAATATTTTCAGATATTTGATATTCGTACTAAGCAGATTTAGCACCATTCTGTCAGTTGAGAAATATTGCTTTGAAATACATGTCTTCATATTATCACAAAATACACTACTTAAATGTTGCCCCATTATTATCTGTCTATTTCTACACTTCTGGGGGACTGAAATTGGTGCAGAATAGTAATAGTAAGAAGAATTACAAAGAAGACGAAGAAGATCATTAGAATGCTGTCTTTCATTCCAACCAATACAAGACCACCCCAGTTTTAGTCCCACTTCACTGCAGATTAAATCAATTTATTTGTTACTTTTCTAGCTTGTCCTCGTTTCTTTTCCTCCCACCCAAGAGACCCGACAACCCTCCTGTAACTTCCCTTCAGTCATTCATGATGTATGTCATCATGACTGCGTCCCAAACAGCACCCTATTCCCTATGTAGTTCACATGCACTACTTTTGACTAAGCCTACATCACATGTAGGGAATAGGGTGCCATTCGAGAGACAACCATAGTCCCTGAAGATATCAAAGAGAACAGTAGGTGGTAAAATCTCATAGAATTGCAACATTCTACCAAGGAGCTGTGGGTGTAAAAACACAATGTTAAAGGTCCGATTCAGAGGTTTTTATCTCTATCAAATCATTTCTGGGTAACAATTAAGTAACTTATTGTGATAGTTTTCAATTAAACTGGTCAAAAAGAAACAAAAATGGCTTCTGGGCAAAGATTTCTCAAGTAAGAATTCAGTTAGGACTGTCTGGTAGTGGTCTGAGTGGGGAGGGGACAACTGAAAACTAGCTGCTATTGGCAAGAGAGGTTTGGAACTCTCTTTCTTATTGTTCTATTAACTAATTCACTGCCTGGTGATGTCACCAGGCAGGCCAAAACTCCATAACACCAAAACAGGCTGAAATGTATTTTTAAACAGCTCTTCTGAAAAAAACTCTGGGCATTCTCATAATTTTCACAATTTCACAGTATTATTCCAACCTCATAGTGTGGAAATATATATTTTTAAAAAGTAGAAATTCACGTTTTTGACTGCACTGGGCCTTTAAACTACCTTTTTAACTGTGGTTGGGTGAGAAGTAGATTTTTTTCAGTTGCTACAATCTTCAACACTGTCATTCTTATTTTGTCTTCTGACAACACAATAACTGCAAGTATTTTTCAGTTTCTGTTTTACTTTGGCTGACAGTCTGATTCCCTAACAAACTAGTTTTATTAATTTAATTACTTCGTATCCATCGAGTGTTTCCTCCATTGCATTGATGTTAATTTGTGATGTGTTTAAAATGCATTCTACATTTTAATTCCACATCAGTGCTGCTTGGTTCATAAGATTGGCTCTGTTCATTCTGTATAATAACATGTGTAGGAATGAGATTGGCTCTGTTCATTCTGTAGAATACTTATGCGTAGGAATGAGATTGGCTCTGTTCATTCTGTAGAATACTTATGTGTAGGAATGAGATTGGCTCTGTTCATTCTTATGTGTAGGAATGAGATTGGCTCTGTTCATAATCTGTAGGAATGAGATTGGCTCTGTTCATTCTATATGTGTAGGAATAACATGTGTAGGAATGAGATTGGCTCTGTTCATATAACATGTGTAGGAATATCATTCTAATAACATGTGTAGGAATGAGATTGGCTCTGTTCATTCTGTAGAATACTTATGTGTAGGAATGAGATTGGCTCTGTTCATTCTGTAGAATACTTATGCGTAGGAATGAGATTGGCTCTGTTCATTCTGTAGAATACTTATGTGTAGGAATGAGATTGGCTCTGTTCATTCTGTAGAATACTTATGTGTAGGAATGAGATTGGCTCTGTTCATTCTGTATAATAACATGTGTAGGAATGAGATTGGCTCTGTTCATTCTGTATAATAACATGTGTAGGAATGAGATTGGCTCTGTTCATTCTGTATAACATGTGTAGGAATGAGATTGGCTCTGTTCATTCTGTATAACATGTGTAGGAATGAGATTGGCTCTGTTCATTCTGTATAATAACATGCGTAGGATTGAGTTCACTCTGCTGGTTCACTCTGCTTTTGTCGGAGGTCTGGGAAGTGAGAAGATACTGTAGTGTAAGTGAAGTCTGACCAATCCCTTAATATACTGTAGTGTAGGCAGAGCCGGTCCTGTCCTCCCTGGGGCCCTAAGCAACATTCTGCTAAGGGGCCCTCCTACCTGACCCATGAGAACATGTAAACCATTTACCATTGCCACACAGTCCCACCTGACACCTCAGTGCTCCCACTACAATCCTCCCTCCTTTAAAACAGTTTGCTCCATCTGTCGGTCTAAGAATAAGTAGACCTATACAGAACAGACTGAGGTATAAACAAGCCATATTTATTTAACAAAATATTTTCTATAGAATCTTAAGATAAGTGTATATTAACATTAACATAAATAAGAAATTATAGAAAATATAGAAAATAACAAAATATAACACTGAGCTTTGGCTCTGCTGCCTGGTAATTAGTCCAGTCCTCACAATATTATACAATTAGCTTTGTCTACACAATGTAAACATAAGCCTATAGGCTATGGCTGCAGCTATATGTCTCAATATAGTAAAATAAAACCTACAGTTGAAGTCGGAGGTTTACATACACTTAGGTTAGAGTCATTAAAACTCGTTTTTCAACCACTCCAAATTTTTTGGTAACAAAATATAGTTTTGGCAAGTCGGTTAGGACATCTACTTTGTGCATGACACAAGTTATTTTTCCAACAATTCTTTACAGACAGATTATTTCACTTATAATTCAATGTATCACAATTCCAGTGGGTCAGAAGTTTACATACACTAAGTTGACTGTCTTTAAACAGCTTGGAAACTTCCAGAAAATTATGTCATGGCTTTAGAAGCTTCTGATAGGCTATTTGACATAATTTGAGTCAATTGGAGGTGTACCTGTGGATGTATTTCAAGGCCTACCTTCAAACTTTGCGTCAGATAACAATATTGACGAATACGCTGATTCGGTGTGCGAGTTCATTAGAACGTGCGTTGAAGATGTCGTTCCCATAGCAACGATTAAAACATTCCCTAACCAGAAACCGTGGATTGATGGCAGCATTCGCGTGAAACTGAAAGCGCGAACCACTGCTTTTAATCAGGGCAAGGTGTCTGGTGACATGACCGAATACAAACAGTGCAGCTATTCCCTCCGCAAGGCTATCAAACAAGCTAAGCGTCAGTACAGAGACAAAGTAGAATCTCAATTCAACGGCTCAGACACAAGAGGCATGTGGCAGGGTCTACAGTCAATCACGGACTACAGGAAGAAATCCAGCCCAGTCACGGACCAGGATGTCTTGCTCCCAGGCAGACTAAATAACTTTTTTGCCCGCTTTGAGGACAATACAGTGCCACTGACACGGCCTGCAACGAAAACATGCGGTCTCTCCTTCACTGCAGCCGAGGTGAGTAAGACATTTAAACGTGTTAACCCTCGCAAGGCTGCAGGCCCAGACGGCATCCCCAGCCGCGCCCTCAGAGCATGCGCAGACCAGCTGGCCGGTGTGTTTACGGACATATTCAATCAATCCCTATACCAGTCTGCTGTTCCCACATGCTTCAAGAGGGCCACCATTGTTCCTGTTCCCAAGAAAGCTAAGGTAACTGAGCTAAACGACTACCGCCCGTAGCACTCACTTCCGTCATCATGAAGAGCTTTGAGAGACTAGTCAAGGACCATATCACCTCCACCCTACCTGACACCCTAGACCCACTCCAATTTGCTTACCGCCCAAATAGGTCCACAGACGATGCAATCTCAACCACACTGCACACTGCCCTAACCCATCTGGACAAGAGGAATACCTATGTGAGAATGCTGTTCATCGACTACAGCTCGGCATTCAACACCATAGTACCCTCCAAGCTCGTCATCAAGCTCGAGACCCTGGGTCTCGACCCCGCCCTGTGCAACTGGGTACTGGACTTCCTGACGGGCCGCCCCCAGGTGGTGAGGGTAGGCAACAACATCTCCTCCCCGCTGATCCTCAACACTGGGGCCCCACAAGGGTGCGTTCTGAGCCCTCTCCTGTACTCCCTGTTCACCCACGACTGCGTGGCCACGCACGCCTCCAACTCAATCATCAAGTTTGCGGACGACACAACAGTGGTAGGCTTGATTACCAACAACGATGAGACGGCCTACAGGGAGGAGGTGAGGGCCCTCGGAGTGTGGTGTCAGGAAAATAACCTCACACTCAACGTCAACAAAACTAAGGAGATGATTGTGGACTTCAGGAAACAGCAGAGGGAACACCCCCCTATCCACATTGATGGAACAGTAGTGGAGAGGGTAGCAAGTTTTAAGTTCCTCGGCATACACATCACAGACAAACTGAATTGGTCCACTCACACAGACAGCATCGTGAAGAAGGCGCAGCAGCGCCTCTTCAACCTCAGGAGGCTGAAGAAATTCGGCTTGTCACCAAAAGCACTCACAAACTTCTACAGATGCACAATCGAGAGCATCCTGGCGGGCTGTATCACCGCCTGGTACGGCAACTGCTCCGCCCACAACCGTAAGGCTCTCCAGAGGGTAGTGAGGTCTGCACAACGCATCACCGGGGGCAAACTACCTGCCCTCCAGGACACCTACACCACCCGATGTTACAGGAAGGCCATAAAGATCATCAAGGACATCAACCACCCGAGCCACTGCCTGTTCACCTCGCTATCATCCAGAAGGCGAGGTCAGTACAGGTGCATCAAAGCTGGGACCGAGAGACTGAAAAACAGCTTCTATCTCAAGGCCATCAGACTGTTAAACAGCCAACTACTAACATTGAGTGGCTGCTGCCAACACACTGACACTGACACTGACTCAACTCCAGCCACTTTAATAATGGGAATTGATGGGAAATGATGTAAATATATCACTAGCCACTTTAAACAATGCTACCTTATATAATGTTACTTACCCTACATTATTCATCTCATATGCATACGTATATACTGTACTCTATACCATCGACTGCATCCTTATGTAATACATGTATCACTAGCCACTTTAACTATGCCACTTTGTTTACATACTCATCTCATATGTATATACTGTACTCGATACCATCTACTGTATCTTGCCTATGCTGCTCTGTACCATCACTCATTCATATATCCTTATGTACATATTCTTTATCCCCTTACACTGTGTATAAGACAGTAGTTTTGGAATTGTTAGTTAGATTACTTGTTGGTTATTACTGCATTGTCGGAACTAGAAGCACAAGCATTTCGCTACACTCGCATTAACATCTGCTAACCATGTGTATGTGACAAATAAAATTTGATTTGATTTGAACTCAGTGCCTCTTTGCTTGACATCATGGGAAAATCAAAAGAAATCAGACCTTGTAGACCTCCACAAGTCTGGTTCATCCTTGGGAGCAATTTCCAAACGCCTGAAGGTACCACGTTCATCTGTACAAACAATAGTACGCAAGTATAAACATCATGGGACCACGCAGCCGTCATACCGCTCAGGAAGGAGCTGCATTCTGTCTCCTAGAGATGAACGTACTTTGGTGTGAAAAGTGCAAATCAATCCCAGAACAACAGCAAAAGACCTTGTGAAGATGCTGGAGGAAACAGGGTTAAAAGGAGCTATATCCACAGTAAAACAAGTCCTATTTCGACATAACCTGAAAGGCCGCTCAGCAAGGAAGAAGCCACCGCTCCAAAACCGCCATAAAAAAGCCAGACTACGTTTTGCAACTGCACATGGGAACAAAGATCGTACTTTTTAGATAAATGTCCTCTGGTCTGATGAAACAAAAATGGCCATAATGGCCATAAAGACCATCGTTATGTTTGGAGGAAAAAGAGGGAGGCTTGCAAGCCAAAGAACACCATCCCAACTGTGAAGCACGGGGGTGGCAGCATCATGTTGTGGGGGTGCTTTGCTGCAGGAAGGACTGGTGCACTTCACAAAATAGGTGGTATCATGAGGAGGGAAAATTATGTGGATATATTAAAGCAACATCTGAAGCCTCTGTCTGGAAGTTAAAGCTTGGTCGCAAATAGGTCTTCCAAATAGACAATGACCACAAGCATACTTCCAAAGTTGGCCCATCCAAAGCAATTGGCCAAAATTCACCCAACTAATTGTGGGAAGCTTGTGGAAGGCTACCTGAAACGTTTGACCCAAGTTAAACAATGCTACCAAATACTAATTGAGTGTATGTAAACTTCTGACCCACTGAGAATGTGATGAAAGCAATAAAAGCTGAAATAAATCATTCTCTCTACTATGATTCTTATATTTCACATTCTTAAAAAAAATGGTGATCCTAACTGACCTAAGATAGGGAATTTTTACTAGGATTAAATGTCAGGAATTGTGAAAAATGTTATGTATTTGGCTATGGTGTATGTAAACCTCCGACTTCAACTGTATACAGCTATGTGATTAACTTTGGTTCCCTCTACAGCCTGGGCATTTTCAGCATTCGCATGGGCACCAGTCTGTCTGGGCACCATGTAAACCTCCGACTTCAACTGTATACAGCTATGTGATTAACTTTGGTTCCCTCTGGGCACAGCCTGGGCAGTCTTTTTCTGTCTGGGCACCAGTCTGTCTGGGCACCAGTCTGTCTGGGCACCAGTCTGTCTGGCACCTGGGCACCAGTGGGCACCAGTCTGTCTGGACACCAGTCTGTCTGGACACCAGTCTGTCTGGGCACCAGTCTGTCTGGACACCAGTCTGTCTGGACACCAGTCTGTCTGGACACCAGTCTGTCTGGACACCAGTCTGTCTGGGCACCAGTCTGTCTGTCTGGACACCACCAGTCTGTCTGGACACCAGTCACCAGTCTGTCTGGACACCACACCAGTCTGTCTGGGCACCAGTCTGTCTGGACACCAGTCTGTCTGGACACCAGTCTGTCTGGACACCAGTCTGTCTGGACACCAGTCTGTCTGGACACCAGTCTGTCTGGACACCAGTCTGTCTGGACACCAGTCTGTCTGGAAGAAATTGAGAAACTATCTCACATAGTTACACAGTTATTTACATAAATGCACATCTGCTATAAAATCTGAAATGTTAAGTGTGTAAACATTTTTATGTTTTAATTAAAATCTTACCATCAAAATATTCCTCTTCTGCACTTTCTTGAGGCAAAATCATCAACAATGTCATCATAGGACATGTGATTCCCCACGTCATGATTTATACTCATGATGGCCAGACCACTCAAACTTTCCTGTGACATGAAAGACCTCAGGTAGCTTTTGATGAGCTTTCATTTTGAAAAGGTTAGGATAGAGTTCCTCAAGGTTGTTCTCACAGAGACAGGAAAGCAGCTCAAAGGCAGTCAGTCATCTTGTCTGATGGCAGATCAGGTACATTCTGAATCTCATGTGCCAGATCCATTCCACTGATGTCACAGACATCTCTGAAGGTTAGAGTGTTTTCAACTTCCATGCAGTGAGCCTTTAAAGATTCACTGGACATCTGAGAGGCAGTGCTGAAGTTCAGCAGCACTCCATATTTGGTTTTCACCTTGTTGAGTGTTTTAAATCTCTCATCCATGGATGTCACAGCAGACTCAACCACAATGTTGAAGTAGTTGACATCAAGGTTTTTCAGTGCATCAGTCCCTGGTTCATCAGGAGCATCATAGCTGAAATGTCTCTTGCTGTTTCCCAGTCTCTCATCTTTCAAAACAGCCTCCACATTCATTTCTTCACAAATGCATTTGGCTGTTGTCTGGGCCTCAGAGAATCCAGTTTCCCAGTATGTAGTGAGGGAGGCCTTTGCCTTTGAGATTACATTTACTGTGACCTCCAACTGCATTGAGGGGGATTGGAGGAGCTTGTTCACCTTGTTTGTCATTGTTAGTATCTCACACCATACGACACAGCAAATCAAGAAGCGGTTGGACCCAACTTCCTCTGCAAGTGCTCGTGCCTCCACAGGATTGTTGATCGTCTGTCTGGCTTCCGGTAATGCCTCCCGAACCTCAGAAGCCTGATACCTGATTGCATGAACACTTTGGAACCTACTCTCCCATCTTGTCACTATCAGACTTCACAGTTATGTTCACGTGTTTCTTCAAAACACTCCATCTTTGTGTGCCAGCTGAAAAGAAGGTGAAGATCTTTCACTAATGCCCAAAAACCCAACTGCATCTTTTGAAGATTTGGCAGCATCTGCAATGACAAGGTTTAGAGTATGTGCTCCACATGGGATGAACACGGCTCTGGGATTTTTTTTGCAGTCTGGCTTTACTCCTTGGTGCTTGCCTTTCTTGTTGGTCTCATTATCATAAGCTCGCCCTCTGCAATCTTCAAATGGAATCTTGAGCTCGTTCAGCTTATCTAAGATGACAGTGGACAGATCCAAGCCTGTTGTAACCTCAACATTCACAAAGCCGAGGAAGTCATCCTTGATCTCTGGCTTTCCCTTTAAAGCCACGCTTCTCAGAATAATGAATATTTGCTCCTGGTGACTAATGTCAGGTGTACAGTCCAAGATAATGAAGATGTACTTTGAGTCTCTTACTTGAGTCACTATTGCTTCCAGAATCTTGTCACTCACAGTCTGTATCATCTCATTCTGTGTGCGCTTCCCAAGGTAATGAGCATGTGTCTCTCCATCTTTAATTTTGTTAAGATGATTTTCCATAACGGGGTCAAATTTTGCCAGTAATTCAACCTATTTTAGGAAGTTTCCATTATCTGGTTGGAAGAGTTTGTCTGATGAACCCCTGAGAATGCTAGGTTTATTTCAGCCAGAGATTAGGTGATACTTATTAAACATGTAAGGACATCCTGCAATCTCTTTCTTTCAGCCTCCAAAACTGTCATTTGTCTCTGGTCAAGAGTCTGTCCCCGACTTAGGCGCAGATCAAGTTCTCTCCACTGGGTCTGTCATAGTATTTGCTGAAGCTGGCTTTACTGGGTCTGTGTTAGTACTTGCTGAAGCTGGCTGTACTGGGTCTGTGTTAGTACTTGCTGAAGCTGGCTGTACTGGGTCTGTGTTAGTATTTGCTGAAGCCGGCTGTACTGGGTCTGTGTTAGTATTTGCTGAAGCCGGCTGTACTGGGTCTGTGTTAGTATTTGCTGAAGCCGGCTGTACTGGGTCTGTGTTAGTATTTGCTGAAGCCAGCTGTACTGGGTCTGTGTTAGTATTTGCTGAAGCTGGCTGTACTGGGTCTGTGTTAGTACTTGCTGAAGCCAGCTGTACTGGGTCTGTGTTAGTATTTGCTGAAGCTGGCTGTACTGGGTCAGTGTTAGTATTTGCTGAAGCTGGCTGTACTGGGTCTGTGTTAGTACTTGCTGAAGCCAGCTGTACTGGGTCTGTGTTAGTATTTGCTGAAGCTGGCTGTACTGGGTCTGTGTTAGTATTTGCTGAAGCTGGCTGTACTGGGTCTGTGTTAGTATTTGCTGAAGCTGGCTGTACTGGGTCTGTGTTAGTACTTGCTGAAGCCAGCTGTACTGGGTCTGTGTTAGTATTTGCTGAAGCTGGCTGTACTGGGTCAGTGTTAGTACTTGCTGAAGCCAGCTGTACTGGGTCTGTGTTAGTATTTGCTGAAGCTGGCTGTACTGGGTCTGTGTTAGTATTTGCTGAAGCTGGCTGTACTGGGTCTGTGTTAGTATTTGCTGAAGCTGGCTGTACTGGGTCAGTGTTAGCACAGAGGTTGCTGCTGGAAAGCACAAGTTTCATTTTGTGCACTCGCTTATGAACTGATGTTCACGCGCGACACGGTTATCTTTTCCGAGCTGCAGTTTATAAACAGCATTGCCCGTTGGAGTTTATCAAACATAATAAATAGTTGCATTTCACTCTCACTTTTGTCAGGCACAAAGCAGAACACAGCCCTGGAAGTGGCTGGCAAGCAAGCAAGACACAGACAGAACAAGAGATGCACTGCCCAGCTAGGTTAGCAAGACAGACAGACTAGAGAGAGATGCACTGCCCAGCTAGGTTAACAAGACAGACAGACTAGAGAGAGATGCACTGCCCAACTAGGTTAGCAAGACAGACAGACTAGAGAGAGATGCACTGCCCAACTAGGTTAGCAAGACAGACAGACTAGAGAGAGATGCACTGCCCAGCTAGGTTAACAAGACAGACAGACTAGAGAGAGATGCACTGCCCAACTAGGTTAGCAAGTCAGACAGACTAGAGAGAGATGCACTGCCCAGCTAGGTTAGCAAGACAGACAGACTAGAGAGAGATGCACTGCCCAGCTAGGTTAGCAAGACAGACAGACTAGAGAGAGATGCACTGCCCAGCTAGGTTAGCAAGACAGACAGACTAGAGAGAGATGCACTGCCCAGCTAGGTTAGCAAGACAGACAGACTAGAGAGAGATGCACTGCCCAGCTAGGTTAGCAAGACAGACAGACTATAGAGAGATGCGCTGCAAGCTAGCACATCAACTTAACGTTACTGTTATTTGCTGATAAACTTGGAGAGGAGAGAACACATGTTTACCTGATTGCTGTTCCTGCAATTCACTTACATTGTCACGTCCTGACCTTAGTTCCTTTTTTATGTCTCTGTTTTAGGTTAATCAGGGCGTGAGTTGGGGTGGGCATTCTATGTTTTGTAGTTCTATGTGTTTGGCCTTGTATGGTTCCCAATCAGAGGCAGCTGTCAATCGTTGTCTCTGATTGAGAACCATACTGAGCTCAAGCCTGTTTTCCCACTATGGTTTGTGGGTAGTTATTTTCCGTTTCAGTGTTTGCACCATACGGGACTGTTTCGGTTTTCATTTATTCTCTTGTTCTTTTGTATTTTGTATTCATTCTTGATTAAAAGGTATTATGGATACGTACCACGCTGCACTTTGGTCCTCCTCTCCTTCCACCAACGAAAATCGTTACAGAACTACCCACCAAAAAAGGACCAAGCAGCGTGGTAACTAGGAGCAGCGTGGAATGGACTCATGGACATGGGAGGACATTCTGGACGGGAAGTGTTCCTACACATGGGAGGAGATCCTAGCTGGAAGGGATCGCCTCGCATGGGAACAGGTGGAGGCAACCAGGAGAGCGGAGGCAGCAGGTAGAGGGAGCCAGCGATTTGAGGGAACACGGCTGGCAAGGCAGCCCCAAAAATGTATGGGGGGGGGTCACACGGGGAGATTGGCGAAGTCAGGTAGGAGACCTGAGCCAACTCCCCGTGCTTGCCATGGCGAGAGAGTGACCGGGCAGGCACCGTGTTATGTGGTGAAGCGCACAGTGTCCCCAGTGCGCACGCATAGCCCGGTGCGCTACATCGCAGCTCCTCGAATCGTCCGGGCTAGAGTGGGCATTGAGCCAGGAGGGATGATGCCGGCTCAGGGCATCTGGTCTCCAGTGCGTCTCCTCGGCCCGGGTTATACGGCACCAGCCCTACACACGGTGTCCCCGGTTCGCCAGCCCAGCCCAGTGCAGTCTGTTCCAACTCTCCGCACTTGCCGGGCTACAGGGGGGATCAAGTAAAGACAGGTTGTGCAGGCTCGTTGCTCGAGACCTCCAGTGCACCTCCACGGCCCAGTGCATCCGGTGCCTCGGCCAAGGAAGAGGCCGCCTGTATGTCTCCCCAGCCTGGTGAGTCCTGTGCCTGCTCCCAGAACCAAGTCTGTCCTGAGCTGCCAGAGCCGCCCGTCAGTCCGGAGCTGCCAGAACCGCCCGTCAGTCCGGAGCCGCCAGAGCCGCCCGTCAGTCCGGAGCCGCCAGAGCCGCCCGTCAGTCCGGAGCCGCCAGAGCCGTCCGTCAGTCCGGACCCGCCAGAGCCGTCCGTCAGTCCGGAGCCGCCAGAGCCGCCCGTCACTCCGGAGCCGCTCGCCTGTCAGCCAGAGCCAGAGCCTCCCGCCTGTCCGGCGCCGTCAGAGTCTCCCGCCTGTCCGGAGCCGCCAGTCTCCCGCCTGTCCGGAGCCGCCAGAGCTCCCCGCCTGTCTCCCGGAGCCGCCAGAGTCTCCCGCCTGTCCGGAGCCGCCAGAGTCTCCCGCCTGTCCGGAGCCGCCAGAGTCTCCCGCCTGTCCGGAGCCGCCAGAGTCTCCCGCCTGTCCGGAGCCGCCAGAGTCTCCCGCCTGTCCGGAGCCGTCAGTCTCCCCCCTGTCCGGAGCCACCAGAGTCTCCCTTTTATTCGGGGCCCGCGGTAAGAGTCCCCAGTTCGGGGTCGGCGGCGAGGGTCGCCACTCCAGAGGCGCCACCTAAGTGGGCCAAGACTAAGGTGGAGTGGGGTCTATGTCCCGCACCAGAGCCACCACCGCAGTGAAATTCCCACCCAGACCCTCCCCTATAGGTTCAGGTTTTGCGTCCGGAGTCCGCACCTTTGGGGGGGGGGGTACTGTCACGTTCTGACCTTAGTTCCTTTTCATGTCTCTATTTTGGTTTGGTCAGGGGGTGAGTTGGGGTGGGAATTCTATGTTTTTCATTCTATGTTTTGTATTTCTGTGTTTGGCCTGGTATGGTTCCCAATCAGAAGCAGCTGTCTATCTTTGTCTCTGATTGAGAACCATACATAGGTAGCCTGTTCCCACCTGTGTTTGTGGGTAGTTGTTTTCTGTTTTGTGTATTGCACCTTGCGGAACTGTTCGTTTGTTGTTTTTGTTCTAGTGTTCGTATTTATTAAACATATTATGAATACTTACCACGCTGCACCTTGGTCCTCTTCTCCTTATCCCGACGACATTCGTTACATATAGGGCCGCCCGGCTCTGAGTGTAGGTTCTGTCTGCCCAAGACCCTTAATATACTGTAGTGTAGGTGCTGTCTAACCAAGCCCCTTAATATACTATAGAGTAGGTGCTGTCTGACCAAGCCCCTTAATATACTATAGAGTAGGTGCTGTCTGACCAAGCCCTTAATATACTGTAGTGTAGGTGCTGTCTGACCAAGCCCCTTAATATACTATAGAGTAGGTGCTGTCTGACCAAGCCCTTACTGAACCAGAACTATCAAGACACACAGCGTCAAAAGAGCCATGACACTGTCTTATCAACTCCGCTCCTCGGACACACACACACACACACACACACACACAGAGAGAGACTGACAGACACGTGCGTTTACCATGTGAGTACGTCCTCAACCTGTCAGTGTGGGTGATTACTGTTCTGTTCCCTCTTACGTTTCCCTTACTGTAAGACAACACTGGGTCTATGTAGCATCCAAATATATGGCTGGAAATAGCTCATTACTAGATTTCCTCTGAATTGATAGTGGCGTTGTGGACAAATTGCTTCCTAACTTTTCAAAATGAACACTTGTTCAATCAGACAAACCATTATGGCACAAAGCTTTATCAATGCTTTACTGCACAAGAAAGTCATCGGGTAAGACCACAATGGTTGAGCAGTATGAGTGAAGAGGCAGGCAGAAACGGTGTAGAGAAGATCAGTGTTCAGAACCAAATGACATTTTGGGGCGTTTGTCTTCGTGGGCCGGTCTCCATTGCATGTAAATGGAAAACCATTTTGCACTGCCTTCTCTTTTATGGCCTTTGTCTCCCGCCAGAGAGTTGTTTTCTCATCCTCTAATAGTTTTCTTTAATAAAGATGAAGATGTTTTATGCCTGTCTTTCTCATGATAGATTACTGGGCACTCATCCCTATTTCTCTGATTTGAGTTCTCTGTTGTGGTGTATAGGACTGTCTGTACTGTTGTTGTGGTGTATAGGACTGTCTTTACTGTTGTTGTGGTGTATAGGACTGTCTTTACTGTCGTTGTGGTGTATAGGACTGTCTTTACTGTTGTTGTGGTGTATAGGACTGTCTTTACTGTTGTTGTGGTGTATAGGACTGTCTTTACTGTTGTTGAGGTGTATGGGACTGTCTTTACTGTCGTTGTGGTGTATGGGACTGTCTTTACTGTTGTTGTGGTGTATGGGACTGTCTTTACTGTCGTTGTGGTGTATAGGACTGTCTTTACTGTTGTTGTGGTGTATAGGACTGTCTTTACTATCGTTGTGGTGTATAGGACTGTATTTACTGTTGTTGTGGTGTATGGGGACTGTCTTTACTGTTGTTGTGGTGTATGGGACTGTCTTTACTGTTGTTGTGGTGTACTGTTGTTGTGGTGTATAGGACTGTCTTTACTGTTGTTGTGGTGTATAGGACTGTTGTTGTGGTATATAGGACTGTTGTTTACTGTTGTTGTGGTGTATATGACTGTTGTGGTGTATAGTACTGTCTTTACTGTTGTTGTGGTATATAGGACTGTTGTTTACTGTTGTGGTGTATAGGACTGTTGTTGTGGTGTATAGGACTGTTGTGGTGTATAGGATTGTCTTTACTGTTGTTGTGGTGTATAGTACTGTCTTTACATTTGTTGTGGTGTATAGGACTGTCTTTACTGTGGTTGTGGTGTATATGACTGTTGTGGTGTATAGGACTGTTGTTGTGGTGCATAGGACTGTTGTTGTGGTGTATAGGACTGTTGTGGTGTATAGGATTGTCTTTACTGTTGTTGTGGTGTATAGGACTGTCTTTACTGTTGATATGGTGTATAGGACTGTTGTTGTGGTGTATAGGACTGTTGTGGTGTATAGGATTGTCTTTACTGTTTGTTGTGTTGTGTATAGGACTGTCTTTACTGTTGTTGTGGTGTATAGGACTGTTGTTGTACTGTAGGACTGTTGTGGTGTATGGGACTGTCTTTACTGTTGTTGTGGTGTATAGGACTGTTGTTGTGATGTATAGGACTGTTGTGGTGTATAGGACTGTCTTTACTGTTGTTGTGGTGTATGGGACTGTCTTTACTGTTGTTGTGGTGTATGGGACTGTCTTTACTGTCGTTGTGGTGTATAGGACTGTCTTTACTGTTGTTGTGGTGTATAGGACTGTCTTTACTATCGTTGTGGTGTATAGGACTGTATTTACTGTCGTTGTGGTGCATAGGAGTGTATTTACTGTTGTTGTGGTGTATGGGACTGTCTTTACTGTTGTTGTGGTGTATAGGACTGTTGTTGTGGTGTATAGGACTGTCTTTACTGTTGTTGTGGTGTATAGGACTGTTGTTGTGGTATATAGGACTGTTGTTTACTGTTGTTGTGGTGTATATGACTGTTGTGGTGTATAGTACTGTCTTTACTGTTGTTGTGGTATATAGGACTGTTGTTTACTGTTGTGGTGTATAGGACTGTTGTTGTGGTGTATAGGACTGTTGTTGTGGTGTATAGGACTGTTGTGGTGTATAGGATTGTCTTTACTGTTGTTGTGGTGTATAGTACTGTCTTTACATTTGTTGTGGTGTATAGGACTGTCTTTACTGTGGTTGTGGTGTATAGGACTGTTGTGGTGTATAGGACTGTTGTTGTGGTGCATAGGACTGTTGTTGTGGTGTATAGGACTGTTGTGGTGTATAGGATTGTCTTTACTGTTGTTGTGGTGTATAGGACTGTCTTTACTGTTGATATGGTGTATAGGACTGTTGTTGTGGTGTATAGGACTGTTGTGGTGTATAGGATTGTCTTTACTGTTGTTGTGGTGTCTTCACTGTTGTTGTGGTGTATAGGACTGTTGTTGTGATGTATAGGACTGTTGTGGTGTATAGGATTGTCTTTACTGTTGTTGTGGTGTATAGTACTGTCTTTACTGTTGTTGTGGTGTATAGGACTGTCTTTACTGTGGTTGTGGTGTATAGGACTGTTGTTGTGGTGTAAAGGATTGTCTTCACTGTTGTTGTGGTGTATAGGATTGTCTTTACTGTTGTTGTGGTGTATAGGACTTTGTCTTTCATATCTTTATACCCTCTGAAAATGATCTCTCTAGCTCTAAATTTTGTTTCTCTCTCTCTCTCTCTCTCTCTCTCTCTCTCTCTCTCTCTCTCTCTCCATCTCTCCCATTTATCCCCCTCTCTTTCTCTCCTCATGTTTCTCTCTCCTCTCCTCGTTCCAACACAGGCATCTTCAAGAGCACCTGCTACATCGATGTGCGCTGGTTTCCCTTTGATCTCCAGAGGTGTGACCTGAAATTTGGCTCTTGGACCTATGGGGGCTGGTCTCTGGACCTACAGATGATCGAGGCAGATATCACAGGTTACATCCCCAACGGAGAGTGGGACCTAGTCGGTAAGAGTTAGTGGCTGGCCAGTATTGGACAAGATATTGTCATCACAAAACCTGGGTTCTGATGGCAAGGTTGTTTGGAAGACTGTGCTGCCAGTCCTGTTTGGGCCATATACCGTTATTCTTCTTACAGTATCTGTTTTGGACAAAAGTCTCTAAATTACAATATTACATCAAATGATTACAATAACTGTTTTGAACAAGCATGGAAGTTTGGGATAACTCACAAATATACCCAGACTATATTTTTTTAAATTTTGAGTTTAACTTTCAAACTCGATCGTCAAACTATAAAAGCTAGATCCTGTATGTATGATTGATCACATTTAAATAAAATAGGAGAATTCATTTTAAAGGCTTTTCCTCAGCAGTACAGATCTTTAGTGATATTGGCTTCTACGGAATCCCTGGCAAATTGACTAATGTGTTTACAAGAGAGGGGTTCTAATGAAATGCCATCCCAGTGCTGAATATAGTTTTTCTTGCATGTTGGACTGCTTATTAAAAAATGGCAGACTCTATTACTGTGATGGGGAACTGATGAAAACTAACAGGATCATTTGATTCAGGGTCAAACTCCCAATACCTTTAACTTACAAAGGTTTCCTTATTGTGAAACACCATTCATTTGCCTGGGGGAAAAAAGACACCCATTACTGCAAATCATCACAACCCAGATTGAGTACTCAAACTGTAATTGACTTCCTATATTGTTGTCTTCCTGGTGTATGATACAGAGGTGCCGGGGCGCAGAAACGAGCGCTTCTACGACTGTTGTAAGGAGCCTTACCCTGACGTAACCTTTACTGTGGTGATGCGTAGACGTACCCTCTACTATGGCCTCAACCTCCTCATCCCATGTGTTCTCATCTCCACCTTGGCCCTGCTTGTCTTCCTACTGCCTGCAGACTCTGGGGAGAAGATATCACTGGGTCAGCTCCGTGGGTTGGTGGGTGGGTGGATGGAAGGTTGGGTGGAGTACTACTACTGGACATTAAACATAAATAGGTTATTAAATCAACAACTGTAACTAGGGGTGTGGGGTTGTCATCTAAGGAGTTCTCATTGTGAAAAATTCTAAAATGAATGTACAAACATCATGATATTCATTGATGTCAATGGGAGATTTGTGTAGCAATTAAACATATATTTCAAGCTAGGATCAACCCAGCTTGGGGCCATCTAGCTTGGGGCGGCAGGGTAGCCTAGTGGTTAGAGCGTTGGACTAGTAACTGAAAGTTTGCATGTTTAACGAGCCAGCACGAGCTGACAACGAGCTGACAAGGTACAAATCTGTTGTTCTGCCCCTGAACAGGCAATTAACCCACTGTTCCTAGGCCGTCATTGAAAATAACAATTTGTTCTTAACTGACTTGTTAAATGAAGATAAAATTAAAACCTACATGCCAGGCAAGACACCCTATACTTCTCATAAGGTGATACACTTATTATTATTTTGAGTTTATAACTCAGTATTCACTCAAGCCTCACTGAGGGAAACCAGCCACTGGAAAAATATTCATGAAAAGCTCCAGCAGTTGGTCATCAAGCAAATTCTTATTCACCTTTCAGAAGTCAGGCTTCAGTCTCCAGATTACTCTGATTTATCATTCAGTGCTAAGAGAATCATATTGAACATCCTATTTCCATCTCTCAGAACCTGGCTGAGTGCTGACTGTTGGCTTCGAGCTGTATAAGGCATCAAGGCGATTTATGTATGTCTACATGTCTCGTTGGAAAGATTGCAATGGAGATGGTTTCCTTAATTAACCCAGTGTTTCTCCAAAAGAGCTGTGTGTGTGTGTGTGTGGCAGCTGCTTGGGTGTCTAGAGGGGTGATGGGGAAAGCAGGAAATGTGTTTGATGTAGTCAGTCAAACTTCAAAGGAATAAAAAAACATCTTGCTGTAGTGTATATGATTTAATGCTGCCATGTTGTTTTTAGTACAGTATTTACACACTATGCAACATGAAAGATTTATGAATCAAACTTAGTGGAAAGTGTGACCATCACAAAACACCATCTGCCTTTATGATCAAGACTTACTGTATCAACCAACCAACACCATTATCTGTCAGCCTTTTTAGAAGTGATCAATGCACAACGGAAGATGTATTCAGCTTCAGTTCCTTCTGAGGAAACTGACATGGCTGACTTGAACAGAGACAGGGACTGTTGATCAGGGGAAAGAGATGAATATCCAGGCAGGGTCAACACTGCTGTTGTCTTTATGGTCCTTGGGGGTGCAGTGAACACACCTGCCAACATTAACTTGTGTCTCAAATGGAACCCTATTCCCTTTATAGTGCACTACTATTGAACCCTATTTTCTTTATAGTGCACAACTATTGAACCCTATTTCCTTTATAGTGCACTACTATTGAACCCTATTTCCTTTATAGTGCACTA